>NC_051163.1:105161997-105235277 GCF_013339745.2 Dermacentor silvarum | reverse complement strand
TGATCAAGACAACATAGAGGTAATGAATGAATTCGTAACTAGGCTGATCTCAGAAACAGCAATTGAAGTGGAAGGTAAGGCACCAAGGCAACCAGTAGGTAAGCTCTCCCAAGCAACAAAGGACCTAATAAAGAAACTGCAAAGCATGAAAGTGTTAATCTCGATCTGATCAACATGAAGAAAGTAAGGGATATCCGAAATTATAACGTGGAAAAGATTCTTCTTTCTGGGGTTTTACGTGCCAAAACGAGTTCTGATTATGAGGCACGCCGTAGGGGATGGCTCCGGGTTATATTTGACCACCAGGGGTTCTTTAACGTGCACAACAAAGATTGAGGAAGCAGTAAAGTATGGACGCAGCATGAAATCAGCGCGAAGAAAACTTGGCATAGGACAAGGCCAAATCTATGCACTGAAAGATGAGCAGGGTAATATTGCCGCAAGTCTGCTCCTAAACATGTGTTCTACGACGGTAGCCAGCGAGCCACTGTGTCAAAATAGCGTCTGCTACCTCTCGCGCGCCTGCTTGGTTTCGTGGGGTGGCGCAATGTGTGCCGCTCGTGCACGCGCACGAGACAGGGGGCTCGGACCATCACTGGAAGAGAAAGAAGTGCGTTCCGCGCAGAGACGCTCGTGTGGAACGTTCTTTGAAACTCTTCGTGTACATAGTTAGTTGCAGGGCACAGGTTCGCCCTTAATAAACCAGTTTTTCTATTTTACTTCTCGAAATACCGTTACATTCTGGTGGAGGGGCTGGGTATGTTTGGAAGTCCCCTGGATGCCAGAGACCGGAGCCCCGATCCTCAGCGATTGGAATCTGGAGAGGTGACTCTAGTGCACCAGCGCGCCAGCCGCCGACTTCGGGGAGACCTGCCTGAATTCGGACCGCTTCCCACTGCTACGGCCACACGGACGATGTCTTCCACTGACGCCACGACGATGACTAGCCAGGCGACATCACCCGAGGTCGTCGTGTACCCGCCGCGCATGCCCGAGATGTTCCACGGTGACCCGTACGAAGACGTCGAGGATTGGTTGGAGCACTTCGAGAGGGTCGCAGATGTCAACGGCTGGAACCCGGCACGGAAACGTCGCCACGTGTACTTCGCGTTGGGGGATTCAGCAGACATGGTACGAGAATCACGAAGCGGTGTTAACGTCGTGGGAAGAGTTTCGGCGACATCTGCTTGCTGCGTTTGCATGCGCCGATCGCCGAGAGAGGGCTGAGAATGCTCTGCAAGCCAGGAACCAGCGCACCAACGAGAGTGTTGGCATGTACATCGAGGACATGTCCCGTCTGTTCAAACGTGCCGATGCAAACATGCCCGAGGAGAAGAAAGTGCGCCATCTTATGCGTGGCGTGAAGGAGGAGCTATTTGCTGGGTTGGTTCGTAACCCGCCACGTACTGTTGCGGAGTTTCGCACCGAGGCGACGACGATAGAGAAAGCCCTGCAGCAGCGCGCCCGCCACTACAACCGTGATGTCAGCAGCGCCCCTGTGGACGTTCTTTCGGCAGGCGTGGGCAATAACGCCGAAGCGTTGAGAGAGCTGGTGCGATCTATCGTTAAAGAGCTTCGGAAGCTGCAGCAACCGCAAGTCCCGTCTACTGTTTCTTCGCTCGCCGCCGTCATTCGGGATGAAGTTAGGCATGCCATGTTGGAACCGCAACCGGAGGTGCAGCCTGTTTCACTCGGGCAACCACTGCAGGAACGCCGCGTACCAACATACGCTGACGCTGTGCGTCAGCCTGCCGCGCAGACTGCATCATTCGCAGCCCTCAGTGCAGGCCCACCGGCTCCCCGCAGTGCATCTTTCCAGGGAGAAAGATCCACGAGTACAGACCACGAGTACAGACCACGGAAAAGCGACGTGTGGCGCACACCCGACAGGACGCCGCTCTGCTTCCATTGCGGAGAGGCCGGACACATGTACAGATGGTGCCCATATCGGCGAGTCGGCCTTCGTGGATTCGCTGTCAATGCACCTTGCCCCCGCAATGGGGAAAGACCCATAGATATCGAAGATTACTTGTCGCGAAGTCAACTTGCAGCCGCTAGTTACCAACACCAGTCACGATCACCAGTGCCCGCCCGCTACCGATCACCAAGCCCAAGACCCTTTTGAAGTTCCTCAAGGCGTCGTTCAGAAAGCCCGCGCCCGGAAAACTAAAGCCAGCGACCTGGGGAGGCAAGGCCGCTGACGTTCGACAAAGCGAAGATCCTCCGTCAATGTTGCAGTGCAGTAGCGACAAGCAGAAAGCGACGACTACGATAAGTACGCAGAAAATTTCTTCAGACTTACTTATTGCCGTGGATGGACATGAATCGAATGCTTTAGTAGACACGGGTGCTGATTATTCAGTCGTAAGCTACGCACTCGCAAAACAGCTTAAGAAAGTTTTGACGCCGTGGAACGGACCGTACGTACGTACAGCTGGGGGTCACCTCATTAGTCCTCTAGGAATATGCACTGCAAGAGTTCTGATTCGAGGTGTAACTTACGTTACCGAATTCGTAGTACTTCCGGACTGTTCGAGAGACGTTATACTCGGTATGGATTTTCTGCACGCAAACGGTGCTATAATTGACCTGCAGAATTCTAGCGTTTCCTTCTCTACGAAGTTGGCCATTGACATGGAGGAGCCTGAGGAACCGGACTACACTGCCTTGCGAGTTCTTGACGCAGACGTAACTGTGCCACCACGAAGCAGTGTACTGGTTCGCGTCAGAAATCAAGCATTCGTTGACTCCGAGGGTATAGCGGACGGCAATGTCGAGCTATTGCTGAAGAAAGGTATTTGCATTGCTAGGGGCATTATCCACTTACGCGATGGGCTTGCCGATCTATTGCTGACAAACTTCGGAAATGAACTTCAGCATGTCGCGAAGGACACTGCCATCGCCTTCCTGCACAGTTTTACTACAGTGACAAGCTTAGGTACCCTGGAGTCGGAGCCACCTCCTGCGAAAACTACGAATAAGGCCACAGCAGCAGTTGCAATAAGCCCACACCTATCGCCAGCCGAGGCGAAAATCATACAAGACCTCATAGGTGCTTTTGCAGAGTGTTTCTCTACTTCCTCAAGAGTACGGAGAACGCAGGTTGTTAAACACCGTATAAGAACAGATGAAGCAACCAGACCTGTATACCAACACCCATACCGAGTATCGCCGAAAGAACGGGAGATCATAAAGAATCAGGTGCAAGAGATGCTTCAGGATGATGTCATTCAGCCGTCCAACAGCCCATGGGCGTCCCTGGTAGTTCTTGTCAAGAAAAAGGACAACACAATGAGATTTTGTGTTGATTACCGGAAACTGAACAGCGTCACCAAGCGTGATGTGTACCCCTTGCCACGTATCGATGACACCTTGGACCGGCTGCGTGATGCAAAGTATTTTTCTTCGTTGGATTTAAAAAGCGGATATTGGCAAATTGAAGTGGACGAAAGAGATCGTGAAAAAACAGCATTCGTTACTCCGGACGGACTTTATGAGTTTAAAGCACTCCCATTCGGCCTCTGTTGTGCGCCAGCGACCTTCCAGCGCATGATGGACAGTGTCCTGTCGGGTCTCAAATGGCAGTCATGCCTAGTCTACTTGGATGACGTTGTGGTATTCTCTTCAACGTTCGAGCAGCACGTGGAGAGGCTACGTTCAGTGCTCCAGGCTATCCAGTCGGCCGGCTTGACAACCAAACCAGAAAAGTGCCAGTTTGGATTTGAAGAGCTTCGTTTCTTGGGTCACGTCATCAGCGCTCAAGGTATTGGGCCGGACCCCGAGAAGACTGAAGCCGTCGCAGGATTTCCAAAGCCACGAGATAAGAAAGAGGTGCGTCGATTTTTGGGCTTATGCGCTTACTACAGGCGATTTGTAGAAAATTTCTCAAAAATTTCGGAACCACAACGAAAGAAGACATACCCTTCGTATGGGTATGTCTTCTTTCGGAAAAATTTCGGAACAAGACTCACGAAAGAAGACATACCCTTCGTATGGCATACCGAACAAGACACTCCTTTCAAAGAATTAAAGAAGCGTTTGCAATCCCCGCCAATCCTCGCCCACTTCGACGAGACCGCAGACACAGAAGTGCACACAGATGCCAGCAATCTGGGTCTTGGCGCAGTTTTAGTTCAGTGGCAAAATGGAGAAGAGAAGGTCATAGCGTACGCTAGCCGCACTCTTTCAAAAGCTGAAAGAAACTATTCTGCGACGGAGAAGGAGTGCTTGGCAGTCATATGGGCCATCAGCAAGTTTAGACCATACCTCTACGGCAGGCCGTTTCATGCAGTTAGCGACCACCATTCACTGTGCTGGCTGACAAGCTTGAAAGACCCATCCGGACGACTTGCGAGGTGGAGCCTCAGACTCCAAGAATACGATATTACCGTTGTGTACAAGTCTGGGCGAAAGCATAACGACGCTGATTGCTTGTCACGCACACCGGACGGCTCTCCTCCTTCTGAAGACGACGATTTCCCATTCCTTTGTGTTATGCGAGCCGCTGAAATCGCCGAGCATCAACGGGCCGACGAAGATTTGCTCCCACTCATAAAGTATCTCGAAGGGCATAACGTTCAAGTTCCACGAGTGTTTAAGAGAGGATTATCTTCATTCTGCCTCCGAGATAACGCACTCTACAAGAGAAACTTCCAAAACAACAATGAAAAGTTCTTACTCGTCGTACCGTCAGTTATGTGGCCTGAAATATTAGAAGCCTGCCATGATGACCCATCATCAGGCCACTTGGGTGTCACCCGAACATTCGCCAGAATCCATGCAATGTATTATTGGCCGAATTTATTAGCGTCAGTACAGCACTACGCGAAGACATGTCGCGAATGTCAAAGGCGCAAAACACCACCCGTAAAGCCAGCTGGTCTTCTTCAACCCATAGACCCACCTAAGACTCCATTTCAACAAGTTGGGATGGATCTTCTTGGACCATTTCCCATATCGTCATCAGGGAAGAGGTGGATCGTTATCGCGACCGACTATTTGACACGATATGCTGAAACTGGCTGCCTTGAACGGGGAACGGCCGTCGAAGTTGCCAAGTTTTTTTGTTCACAACATAGTGCTTCGACATGGTGCCCCAATGGTTGTCATAACAGATCGAGGTGCAGCATTTACAGCTGAGTTGATGCAGTGCTTGATGACGATGACTAACACCAGTCATAGAAAAACCACTGCATACCATCCCCAAACAAACGGGTTGACGGAACGCCTGAACCGCACCATTACTGACATGTTGTCAATGTATGTTGACATCGAACATAAGACTTGGGACGAGATCCTGCCCTACGCTACATTCGCCTACAACACGGCCCTACAGGAGTCCACTCGTGTCACTCCGTTTGAACTTGTCTATGGGCGCACCGTCACAACAACGCTGGATGCCATGCTGCCAGCAGATAATGACGACGGCAACCTGTGCGACGTTGACGAGTTCCTACAAAGAGCTGAAGAAGCCCGCCAGTTGGCACGATGCCGATTACGCCATCAACAATGCAAGGATGCACGTTCTTACAACAGGCACCGCCGAATAGTTCAGTACCAGCCGGGTGACAAGGTGTGGGTATGGACACCAGTGCGACGTCGCGGACTCTCAGAAAAGCTACTACGACGGTACTTTGGCTCTTATGAGGTTATCCGTCGACTAAGCGACCTGACTTACGAAGTAATTCCTAGTGGAAACGAGCGCACTAAACGCCCTAACATTGCTGACGTCGTCCACATAGTCCGCATGAAGCCCTATTACGACCGATAACGAAAAGCCTCCGACTAACTTAGCTACCCTCCTGCCGGCATCGGGACGATGCTTATTGGGAGGGGGAGTAATGCCGCAAGTCTGCTCCTAAACATGTGTTCTACGACGGTAGCCAGCGAGCCACTGTGTCAAAAGAGCGTCTGCTACCTCTCGCGCGCCTGCTTGGTTTCGTGGGGTGGCGCAATGTGTGCCGCTCGTGCACGCGCACGAGACAGGGGGTTCGGACCATCACTGGAAGAGCAAGAAGTGCGTTCGGCGCAGAGACGCTCGTGTGGAACGTTCTTTGAAACTCTTCGTGTACATAGTTAGTTGCAGGGCACAGGTTCGGCCTTAATAAACCAGTTTTTCTATTTTACTTCTCGAAATACCGTTACAATATCATCAGAAATTTCAATGACATAGTAAAAGCAGCGGAAGAATTCTATACTGACCTGTATAGTTCCTAGAGCAGCCAAGCTACTTGAACTCGAACCCAGGACCATTGATGGAAGGCGAACCCGCGACCCTTGGCGTTCATTAAGGCAAAGTTAATTAAGGCACTCGAACCTACGACTTTGCTTGGAGTCGAGCTCCACACCTTTGTTGGGACCAAAATTCAATGGCACCAAATTTGATGGATCTGCTATTGGTGGTCGAACCCACAACTTTTGGTATTAATTACGGCGAAGTTAAGGCGCAGTTAATTAAGATAGAGTTAATTAACGCGCTTGAACCCTCGATCTTTGTTGGGTCTGTGGCCGAATTGTTACTGGCGCGCACACACGAGCGGCTATAGCTCGTGATGTGTGACGTGACGCAAGCGCGCTCCAGTGGTATCAAAGAGCTAGTTGGCTTTGGCATGAGAAAAAAATTCAGGAGCCATTCCACCCCGCGGAGGTGAATCACCAGCGAAGCTGTACCATATGAAACAGGGTTAGGAAATGGAACATGTATTTATTTCCATCATTCGGTAATGGTAGTGTCGAGAGCTTTGTTATTACGGTATTATACACTGATTGGTTCGGTTACAACTTTATATTCTTCACCAAGTTGCATCTATACACGACCGTTGAGTAGTTGATTGACTTGAATTGGAGTGGCACTTCAAACCAAACTCTTCTGGCACGAACTCAGCGAACCGTTTCTTGACTGGTTTTGAAATATAAACATTGAAGTCTCCAACGATGATCAGAGGGGTTGTGTCATCATGGCGTATTCATGCAAATTGCGTGGTCATGAACTTCTCAATATCGCACTTGGGTGTGCCTGGATATCACACAGTGGATATCCCAACTGCGTCTTCCATTTGTACGGCACAGACATCCCCACATTCGGTGGCATCGTCATCTTGCGGGTTCAGGGTGTAGGGTTGTACATACCTTTTGTCCTTTGCGTACATGACAATGTCTCCTGCTCGTTGAGTCGATGGGCTGTTCACAAATGATTCCAGTATTCCCATCTACTTGAAGCAATGCATCTTGATTTATTTCAATTATTATTATTTTATATTGTTATTAACAGGCGCGGAGTGCTTGGAGCCTGCTACACGTCCCACGCGAGTTGGCCCGGTATGCCCTATCTTCGGGATCGGGCCACGCTCACCTTTCTTTTTTTATTGTCGAATGCTGCCGGAATTGACGCAACACATCAAGGACAGCAAGAAGAGGACGCGCTCGCATGAAGAAAGTCCGGCAAAAAATTAAAATTAGATTTTGTGGTCTTATGTACCAAAACCACCACGACCTAATTAAGAGTGAGGGACTCCGGAATAATTTCGACAACCTGTTTTTTTTACGTCCACCCACAGCACGGTACACGGACGTATTAGAGCGAAAGCTCTACTACGCCATGTCTCGCAAAGTTATTCATCGCGTCGCAATGACCTTGAGCCGCCGGAGCGTGAGCCGCCGGAGCGCAAGTGTGGCAGGTGTGACGTCACGCCCCGTGATCCGCTACGGAGAGACGTCACTGCTGCGCTCACTCGGAGCCTCGCCACTGCGGTACCACGTGACTAGGCGAGGCTTTAACGGCTGCTTCGCCGGCGCTTGGTCGCGCAGTCTCGCCATGGATGGCGCGCCGATTGGGCCGTCTGTGCGTGCACTTCAGCGCAAGCGACAGTCTGAATTCAGTCATCCAGTAGATATAGCTAGACGGCAGGCGGCGAAATCTCAAGCAAAGGCAAAGTTGGCTGCTGAAACACCGGAGCAAAGGGAGGCCAGATTAGCACGTTATAGAGAAGCTTACCAAGCGCGGAAGCGCCCATTAATGAAACACTATGTGCATAGTCTGCGCAGAGAGCGGACCAGCCGAGCTGCCTGACGGCGGCATGAGAAAATCGTTTTGACCACTTCCCAGAATTTTGTAAAAGTCAAAATGGAATGCGATACAAGAACAACATTGTAAAGCAAAGTCGAGAGTTTTGTGCGTGGAAAACACTGTTTTCTTGTGCCTGCAAGGCTAAATTGATTATTCTATTTTTACTATGCTCCCAACTATGTCCTCGTCTGTGGACACTTATTTGTACCGTCGACGAGATAGGCGGCCAACAAATGGATGTATGGAAACAACTTTATTAAAATCCGGCGAAGTTGAACGACCCGGGCTCAGGTCTCCCACGAGGGGACTTCGAGGCCTTGCCTCGTCGCCGCCTCCCGGGTCCGCTGGACTGCCCACTCTTGTGTCTTGAGGTTGGAGCTGCGCAGAGCGGCGGTCCACTTCGACGCAAGAGCCTCCGGAGCTATTGCCATTTTCGGTGCTATAACAGGACACTCCCACAACATGTGTAAGAGTGTCGCTCTAGTTGCCTTACATAACTTGCAAATAGCACTCGGGTATTGCGTTGGGAAAATGTGCCGCAATCGCACCGTAATGCGGAAGGTGTGTGTCGGCAGTTGTCGCCAAACGAGTGCCTGGCAACGTTTCAGTTTGGGGTGAGGTGGGGGAAATATCCTCGTGCCTAACTGGTAGTGCTTGGTGATATATCTGACTAAGCGTTCGCGCGTGTTTCGCACCAGGAGGTCCGAACTCGTAGAGGGTGTTTCAGACTGCGCGGCTGGTCAGTTCTCGCGCAGAGTGGTGTGCCACCTCATTCAAGTTAGGCGGGCCCTCGTCGGTGGGGGTGGCGACGTGCGCTGGGAACCACATGATCGAGGCGGAAAAGAGGAGAAGAGATACTTGAGCCACTCGCGTTTGCTTAAATTCGCGTTGCCTTGTTCTGTCGGACAGTCAAAGAGGTCTCTATTGCAAATACTGCGCATAGTTCGCAACGGTCAGCGTAGGAAGCTATAAAAAATGATCCACTTCCAACACTTGTGACAAGGCCGCTCGAAACATTTGTGAAGCTACTAGGCGAGGATGGTAATCTTCGCCTTCATGAAGCCCCCAAATATCAGAAAGAAGCAGTGGAGGCTGGAAAGAACTTTCTTGCGTGTGCTGATGCACCACAAAAAAATGTTGCCAACCAATTTTCCTACCAGCGTCTTCTCCACGTGAAGGAGAAAAGAAACCGCCAGCTACCTATCGTATAATCTATTATATTTCTAGGTCGTCAAGGAATACCGCTTCGTGGAAATAGAAGCGATGGCATGCTTCTCGACAACTCACAAGAGGCTTCGTCAGTCGCTACGAGGGATAATTTTCGCGAACTTTTGCGCTTTCTGGTATCCAATGGTGACAAGGAACTTTAGAAGCATCTTGCCAACGCGTCATCTCAGTCCACAATATTAGCAAGACGACTCGGAATGAACTGATAAATTGCTGTGGGGAAGAAGTCCTTGCTAGCGTCATTCAACAGATGGAAGAATCCGGCATGTACAGTGTCATGTTCGATTAAACCACTGACGTATAGCCCATATGTCACAGTTCTGTCTTGTTCTGCGGTATATCCACAACAACATGGTTTGAGAATACTTTGTGTAGTTCGTAGACATTCGTAGTGACATTGGTGGCTCGGGTCTTAGCACCGGTATAAGTCAACCCGTCGTGACAGGAAGGGCGCTCGGAGAACAAGTTAAGCCTCTGAAGGTGCTAGAATTTGATCATTAAAAGTACGTTGGTATAAGTAACGATGGCTGCAGCGTCATGGTTATCAGTTTTGTGGCGCTGTATCTGAAATGAAGCGCTGTGCACTCAATACTGTGCACTTTCTTTGCTTTAATCATGTGCTTGACTTGTCGTCAAAGTCATCAAGGCTTCAGTTCATTAGGAACGCTGTTGGTCTTATGAAGGAGGTGTCCGGTTTCGGGAGAGAGAGAGAGTGCAGCTTTGGAGAGGCGTCCTCATTCCAGAATGCATTGAGCTCGGGCCGCGTCCTAGGCCCTCGCAATCAGCCGTTGCTGATCCTCGTGGTCGGAGCTGGCCAATGCTCTCTCCCCAAAGCTCGTTGGTGTGGTAAGGGTTCGGATGATGCAGTGGTGCCTCTCTGCAACCCCCTACTTTGTACCTGAGGGACCCGGGCTCTGCGCAGAAATTGCGGAGAGAATTGTGTAGGGACTATGAGGTGATTTCTGGTTGCGTGGGGGAATGTACTAACGTGTAGAGCTCCGGTTTCGGGATTTACTTGGGAGCGGGGCGAAAGCTCTGGATAACGTTTCCAGCTGTGCGAAAGCTACAACACTTGGCGCACCTATCAGCGACGGCGAATTCCTGGTTGCAATTATTTTCTTGGCAGATAGGCTGACGCTTCCGCTTAGTCGCTTGTTCCGAAGAGAGTTCGTTGAATTCCAAATTGCTAAGAACGCGTTGGTAGACACCATGGTTTCTCTTGATAACCGAAGAGTGGACTGTGCCGAAACATTTACGCAGCTCTACAAGTCCGCCGTCGGTTTGGCGTATGATCTGGAAACGGAGATTGTCTCCACGTATAACTAAAAGACAGATGTACAGGTGCAACGTGCCTACGCTTAATGTAGAGAGCTACTACAGAGCGGCAGTATAGACTCCAATACTGGACAATGTGTTGACCGATTTGAAATCGAGATTCACAGTTGAGGCGGAAAGTGCCCTCTAATTGTTCCTTTTTTGTGGCTTCTCTGGTATGATATGATATGTACTACAAAAGAGGACGACAAAAATTTCTCGCAAGCATTGCTCAGCAATATTCCGCGTTTGTGGCAACAAGTGCCTCAGCGACACTAAAGATAGGTCAAGCTGAGCTAGGTTTATGGCGGCAAGAATGGAAGCGTACGGCCGAAGACGGAGCGGAAGTCATTACTACTGCTGTTGGGTCGCTGGGCGTGTGCCACAGAGAAGTCCTTCCTTTAATCCATACACCACCATCCGCCACCTTACCTGAGAGGGTTGCCATTGCCGAAAGGTCTTTCTCTGCTCTAAGCCGTTTCAAGACTTGGATGCGTTCTCAAATGAGCGAAGGGCACTTGACTGGACTGGTATTTTTGCATACTGATAGGGACATTGCCACTGACACGGCAAAAGTAATTAAGCGGTTCGCAACCAAAGATTAGAGTGTTATCTAAGTGGCTTGCATAGGTTGGGTCATTGCAAGGTTAATTGCCGAAGATGCCAACCCTAATGCTTTTATAACAAACATTTGAACCTTGTTTTTAGTATAGGTTATTGTAGCACTTCGGCTTCTCTCTACATATCTTTATAATATTTAAATTTTGTTCTCCCAGTGTTTACTTGTTGTGCATGACTAATGAGTGTTACGGCACTTCCCTGTAGGCAAAGGTGATCGGCAGGTCATTTAGTGTAAAAGAAATCGCCACACTCTAGTGGTTAATGCTCCTAATTTTCCTAATTACTCCTTGTGTTCGCATTTGTAGCCGATATTATACGGATTCCTGTATAAAATTAGTTTTTAGGGGTTTGACCATGCCCACCGATCATATGGTTGTCTGCAAGATGTTGATGAAAAAGGCACTAAGGGACGCAGCTGAGAACCAATCATGGCCATTTGGTTACAGACGTGCGCTTAGTTGAGCAATCCCCCGCTCGCCCCAACCGCATTAAGAACCCCCCCCCCCGCCCGTCAAAGTAGGCACTTGGACCCGCCCCTGACAATCCTTTAATGCAAATGGCACGAACGCTGCTCATAGCAACAGCATCAGGTCCCTATTGAGAAAATTGTTTGGCCACCTCCTTCACATAGCTCGAAAGATAGAGATCTTTCTGTTTGTGATATGGATGAACTGCATATCGTAAACAGTTTTTTAATACAGAGAAACAATTTTATTTTCTTCAACCACTTGCACTTCTGGTGAAAGGTTCTTGATCTTGCAAGGCTAAACTTGTTGCTGTGCTGTTAGGAGGAAGAAATGGTGTTGGTAAACTTCCATCCTAAAGAAAGGTAGATTTACAGATAAGAAAGGCTAATTACAGATCACAACAAAGAGGTAACTTATGCTTATGCGTTAGAAAAACATGAACATGGATGGACATTACTGAAACAAGGGATATTTACACAACGGTACCCAGGGCATACCAATAGCAGTAATTGGATTGTCGCAAGCGATATCACCGGGTGCAATATCATAAGCAATATCGACTACGTAAGCAAAGAGAAGACATTTTTCATTTTAGAATGATTAACTTGGACTCGAATGGAACACCTGCCGTGGTTGCTTAGTGGCTATGGTATTTTGTCTTCTAAGTACGAGGTCGCAGCAGGGGCGTAGCCAGACATTTCCAGCCCGACCGGGGGGGGGGGGCAAGCTTCGGCTTTCCGCTGTGTCACGTGATCGATAATAAATATCGGTAGTTTAATCACACTCTATACATGTATATCACAGACATCTCGACTGATTGGTGTACTAGTGATGCAGGAATGAACTCCGTTCTTGTTCAGTGCATAGTGCACATAATCAATTTCTCAGGACGCGTCAACTCCGACGAGAACTGTCAGCGCCTGCAACAAGAGTTTACTTACGCTGTACTACGCACAGCAGTGATTCATGCATGACGGCTGTCTGTTTCGTGCATTCTGTTGCGAGTCGTTGGAATTTCACTGCTGTCATCAACCCCTTCCTGTGTACATTGCTGGTTTGGGATTCCACAACAAAACAGCAACTACCAGGCTTGCGTAATTGCTGGTTTGGGATTCAACAACACAACAGTAATTACCAGCCTTCCGTAGGGGCGCAATCGCAAACAAGAGACGTTTCTCGCGCAGACTAAGCCTACGTTCACACTTGGGAAGCGGCAAGCGGGCGGAAAGGCCAAAGCGGGCGGAAAATTTTTTTCCGCGCCTGTCCAAGTTGTTCACATTTGTTTTGCTACCGCCGCGGCCGCCGCTGCCGTTTTCGTCCAGATCCATCTCGTCTGCGTACGTTTGTCGGCGTGGTGGCGCTCGTTATCGCATTATTTGGAGCGATAACGAGCTATGTGGGTCATTCTTTGACCCATATACCGTCATCAAAAGTGATCATTTTACGCAACTTCGCGTGTCATCTGCGACCTTTGGTAATTTCCTCGTTGGCGTTCCGTAATTCTCCGCACACGGGCGCGGTAGCACTGAGTCACAGGTTGGTGCCTAGGCGTGATAATACTTCTTTAATAGCTTTTATTTACAAGTTGCAATAACATTTCATCATTTCGTATTGTCGGCGCCTCCAGGACACCAAAGGGGCAACGGGAACACCACAGCTAAAACCCGGGCTGGCCCTTGTGTTGAGGCTCGCCGAAGCCTGCGCGTCCTACGTGATACCTACGCTCCCAATCTATCGTCGCGACGAGAAAAGCACCCCGCGACTTCCGCAACATACCGTGCACGTGCGAGGAGAATTATGGAGCGCCAACGAGGAGTCTGCCTAAGTATTGTCTGCCGTGGAAGTGGAAGAAGAAATGGCTTTTATACTTCTACCTACTTGTTTTCTAGAAATGGACAATGAATAAACGGAAGACGCGGACACCTCGGAAACGGCGGTGGTGGGTTCGCCTGGCTTTGCAAAAGCGCGAGAAGTTGGGTCACGCCAAGGCTTCGTTGCCGCACCTCCCGTCGCGCGACGTTGAATACTATATCGCGAGTGTTGCTGACAGTACGTTTTAGTGCCACTCTTGTCGTAGAGTAAGGGGTGGTTCTTGATCGCGTCGATCAGCATTGCAGCCTACACTTTTGGTGCCATGTTCAATTTTACGACCGGTTGTTTACATGCTATAGTGTAGTTTCCAGTGAAGCAGAACGACTTTCCGCCGAGTTTCCGCTTAGCCATGGCGAAAACATCGGCCTGAGACCGAGTTGGCTCGCTGCCTGTTTTTCTGCCTGTTTTGCCGCCTAGGCGGGCGGATTTTTGCAAGATTTTGCCTCTTCTGACAGCTTCGAGACCAACGGTGTGAACGTAGCCTAAGATCCTGCGCGAGCGCGGCCTAACCGGCACCTGAAGGGAACCGGCGAAAATGTATACTGGACGTCTCGACCACCTGGGGTCTTTAACGTGCACCTAAATCTAAGTAAACGGGCCTCGAGCGTTTTCGCCATCATCTAAAATGCGGCTGCCGCATTTGTTGCTTCATTTGTTGCGCATTTGTTGCTTCAGAATGCGGCCACCACATTCTCGCCCAAAACTTCATAGTTTTGTTTGTCAAAGCCTTGACAAACACCGTGACAGTTTTTTCCATATGCAGACATGATTCGCTGTAAATTACCAACCCAAACGGAAGCGCCCAGGAATGAAATTGTGATAGCAGCACCGGTTTCATGAATTATGTCAGCGCGAAGCGACGAGAACTAAGGGTGGGTAAGGGGGGGGGGGGGGTGCGGAAAAAATTTCGGGGGGGGGGGGGGGCGGGGTTTGAACCTCCCCCCCCCCCTGGCTACGCCCCTGGGTCGCAGGATCGAATCCCGGCCATGGCGGCCGCATTCGATGGGGCCGAAATGCAAGAACACCCGTGTACTTTTTTTAAAGCCTACGAAATGTACCCGAAATGCATCACTACGCACGCCGCACCGCATAGCACGCCTTGCCTTTCAACAGCGCTGTGACATATTATGGTGTAACGACATAAAGGTACCTTGGCTCTTCATGATTCGCAGCTGCCTATTGAAGGCATAGTGAATTGAGTAGCAGTAGGGAGACGTGCTGTTATCGCACCATATGGCAATGCCTTTTGCAGCGCCCGATAGAGTAAGTCGGACTATCTCAATAGCCGAGCTTTGCGGTTCCGCGTGCGTAATGAGGTGACAAGTTTATCTGGTCTACATGGTCCTTTTAAGAAGTTATACAGGACTTGACTAGAGTAGATAGCTAAAAGTAGATATCTGGGACAATTTCCTTGATCCTGCCCTCTCTCCCCAATTTATCGTAAAATATACTAATTCGAGCTCGTTTTACAGCTTTACGAAAGTTGCGCCAAGTTTTACGAAATATAATAGGTTAAGTTCAGGGAAAAGTTTTAAAGGTGTCATAGAATGGGTGAGCTTCAGGTAAAAAAAATGCATGTAAGTTTACTAGTACACCTGTGTACTTATATTTAGGTGCAAGTTAAAAGAACCCCAGGTGGTCCAAATTACTCCTGAACCCCCACGTCGTAGTGGGGGTTCAGGAGTAATTTGGACCACCTGGGGTTCTTTAACTTGCACCTAAATATAAGTACACAGGTGTTTTCGCATTTCGCCGCCATCGAAATGCGGCCGCCGTGGCCAGGATTCGCATTGAAAATTAAATTATGGTGTTTTACGTGCCAAAACCACGATATGATTATGAGGCAGGCCGTAGTGGGGGACTCCGGAAATTTGGACCACCTGGGGTACTTTAACGTGCACCTAAATCTAAGTACACGGGTGTTTTCAGCCCAACACCATAGCCACTAAACAACCACGGCGGGTGTTTAGTGGTATATATGTCGCCCGTTGGTGCGAGCACTCCCGTATTGAGCAACAGAAAGCTGTATCGGGAGTTTTTCACGTTGCTCTTCATTTTTTCTCACTACCTTTTTCATTTGATTGTATTATTAGACAAGTTGAATAAATAATTACGACTAAGCATATAGTTAGGCGAAATGCAAAAAATTAATCCGAGTATTTCATTCGTCAGGCAAAATGCAAGAAATAATCCGAGTATTTCCGAATGGCGGCTAAAAATTACCTTGGTCAGCGAAGCTTTGATTGTCTCGCTGATTCATCCGCGAGTGTCGAATACGCGCTGCAAGCCAACTTACACAATGGAACTATCTGCGCATCTGCGTACACAATGGAACAATGTGCGCACACAATCGTAGAACACTACAGTTTACATTCGCAGTTGTATCGATAAGAACAATGAGAACTAACGCTACGCTACTCAGACAAACTGCATATCTGCACTGCATGACGCCTGTCACGCATTGCATTCCCGGCTGTCAACATAGGTAGACCGCGCATCAGGTCCCTATTGAGAAAATTGTTTGGCCACCTCCTTCACATAGCTCGAAAGATAGAGATTTTTCTGTTTGTGATATGGATGAACTGCATATCGTAAACAGTTCTTTAATACAGAGAAACAATTTTATTTTCTTCAACCACTTGCGCTTCTGGTGAAAGGTTCTTGATCTTGCAAGGGTAAACTTGTTGCTGTGCTGTTAGGAGGAAGAAATGGTGTTGGTAAACTTCCATCCTAAAGAAAGGTACATTTACAGATAAGAAAAGATAATTACAGATCACAACAAAAACAAAGAAGAAGCTGCCGTACGCGAATGTAAGCGCGAGCGCGATCGTGCCCTAAGGCCGATCCCGTTTATGGGCAACGGCATGCAACCCGTGAAACGATAAGTGTGCGTGTAATCAACGGCTACACGATCTAAAATAAAGGCTATGCAACTTAACGAAATGTGCCTTCATTCAACTTTAGCGTTCAAAAAATACAATCTTAAACAAGCATTCAAATCACATATGCATCGCATCAGGTCGCTCAGCATTTCTTGGGTTGGTTGCGTGATCGTGGGCTTTGGACTTTGATTTAGTTTGCATGGTCGAAAGCTTCGCATTCAACCATCTGTCAAAGGGGCTTTGATTTTTTTATCATGGACAAAATGCCGTTTGCCACTGTTCTCCGCATGACAGTGCTGAACCGCGCACACTATGGCCTGAAACTGCACATTCTCGCCCTGTGTTCGTCGCCCTGTATTAATTGGCCATCCCTTTGGCCGTCCTATAGGTAATATTGGGGTTTTTACTTGCCTATAACCATGATCTGATTATGAGCCACGCCATAGTGGGAGACTCCAGAATAATCTTGACCGCCTGTGTTTCTTCAACGTGCACGCACTGCACCGTACACGGGCGTTTTTGCATTTCACTCACATCGAAAAGCTACCGCTGTGTTCGCCATATTATCCCGCGGCCTCGTGCTTAGCAACGTGACGCCAAATCCACTGACCAACCAGGGCGTGTCATGGCAACTTACTCCGACTCCAATCAATAATAGAAATGTCCTTTTTTTCTGTCCTAAATATTTCTGCTTGTTTCCGCGTTAGAATTTCTGCCATTTCCACCATTTCTATCTCTCTCCTCGTTGCAGCGCCGTTTTCATTCTTGGTTTTCTTTTCTTTAATAATTTTTCCATTTGCGATTGATCAGCCGCCACTACCACTGGCCCCCCGGACCGACCTATTCTCTCAAGTTTTCTAGTGTGAGCGCGTGTTTTTAACAACGGTCTCCCCTATTTTCTGCGAGTTTCACCCTTTCCCCCCAGCTACGGGTAACACCTCGTAACAAAAATGCACCCTTTCATGTGGATCAGACGATCATACGAAGTTATTTACGATGCGAGCGAACGAACCAGTAAATCGCCAGGGAAGCCATAGACGCCTACAGGCAATTGTCAGACCTTCCCCAGACACCGACCGGCGGGAGACTACAACTCAAGGGCTGCACACTCCGGCAGCCAGACAAGCGGAACCGCAGACTTAGACCCTTAAAAGACTCGCGAAGAAAACAGCTCCTTTTACAACTGCAACGCCATGCTTTCGTCAAGTTCACTTCGGCACGCGTCCGCCCTTATAGAATAACATGTCACCCTGATGACCTACTGTTACGCTATTGCTAATGTCTCGCTGAGCAAAATCAAGTGGGCCGTCATGGCCTACAAGGAAATGCACCAGCTCACAGTGTAAACAAACCCCGTGGCATACGTTGCGCATAACATTTCCACCCAAGCAAAGTGTATTCTGCATTTAAGTCACAGCTTGCAACGTTCTTCAGGTAAACATAGCGTGCTAATAAATTATGTTGGTCTGACACATTGCATGATCTTTCCCACCCACAATCGGCTTTAGGCTCCAGAATCGTGTGAGTTGCTTTGTGGTACATGAAATCTTTCATGAAAATGTTTCAGTCCTATCTTGATCGATACCTTTATATGAAATTAATGAAAGCATTACAGACAACTTCATTGTGGCAGTGAAAGAATATTTTTTATCCTTAGTATGTTTCATATACTTGTCCACTTTTATGAGCTGATTAGCTCTTTTACATTGTGCTTTGCATTGGGTGCCCTAAATAAACAAAATACTGAAACAGTCGAAGTGTTTCAATAACCCTGTGTGCCACTTGAGCGGCTTCGTTACGAAAAATTTCCTTTTTCGATGTAGATAACCAATGCCAAGACCAAGAAAGTCCTCGAAGGATGCACATAGACAATGTGTCCAGTCGGGACTTATTCCTGCACACGCATTTGGAAAGCAAAAGTAATTCAATGCGATCACACATTTCCAGCAAAATTGCTGCCGTAATGATCGTAGCGCGCCCTCATGATCGAGCGCGCGCTCATCCAAACTTCAGTATTCTCGATCAGTAATTATCGAGGGCGCCCTCATCTAAACACCTGTGGTAAGTAAGCGGCTCTTTGGGAGCCCTTAAAGTAACCTCAATTATGCAATTCTTTATGAAGTGCCACAGAAATCGCTCAGCCGAAGATGTTTAAAGTCAATCTGAGTAGGCAGCGGGTGTCTGCAAAAGGTGTTTTGCCATGTTGACAGAAATTCGAATACCTCGAACACCTCAATAATAGAAAATGCACCCTTTCATGTGGATCAGGCGATACTTTCGGGCCATTAACAACTGCAAATTCTGGCTTCTCACAAAAATCAGAACGCACCTGAAAGGCACCATTTTAAATCCAGAAAGCACTCTTGCACTACTACTCTTGCAGTAGTGCAAGAGTAGTCTTGGTTTCGAGGAGGGCTTTCAGGTCTGTTTTGAGAAATGCAAGGAGCGGGGGACTGGTGGGTTGAAGCACGAGGAACCTATATTGAAGGTAAACAAGTTCGAAAACATCAATCGACATTTACTTTCTCTTTCTTCAGGAGAATAGGTTTGTTCTTCTCGTGCTTCAACTTCGCCGTAAAGTATCGCGTTAAGGAGCTGAAAGCTATGTTTGTATATTTTTTCACATGCGACTCTTCGTTAAGGCGACTGAATGAAAAGTCAACCTCAGTCGACTGTTTTCTACCGGAATAGTAGTAGTAAACAACGTTATTTTCTACCAGAATAATTGTGGGATACTTTTCTGACACTGTAGTATTTTATTTCCATATTGAGTATAACATTACGCTAGTTTCTGTAGGAATAATATTTCGCTGGCTGTTAAACTAAAGCTGTTATTCTTGATTTAACACGTTTATAATATTGTTACGTGGAAACACAGCAGGGAAACTATTTACAGGGTGTATGTTCAAGGGATATAGCAAGCACTGGACAACATGAAAGCCAGCCAACATCAAGTAAAGCACGTCGTCCTCCTCAGATCAGCGAATGGCTGTTTATGGGTGTGTTCTACTAAATCCAAGGGTTGACATCTTCGAGTAGCATGTAGCATGACCCCCAGGTGCAGAAGCGTCCCACATCAGAGGAAGGGCGGGAATGCTTGAGACTCGAAACGTGGACGACGTTGCTGTGCAGCAGAAAAGAAGATGCAGTAGGACTAGCGGACACAATCTCGCACATGCCGTCAGTCACTTGCCGAAGGACGTGGTATCGACCCGTGAAGCGTGGAAGGAGATTTTCAGCAAGGCCCACACGTCGGGAGAGGGACCAAAGTAGCACGAGGGCGCCCAGAGCAACACGTTCGGTGCGGTGTCGCTGGTCGTGAGCGCGCTTCCGATTACTTTGGGGAAGAGGCAAATCTACGGGTGCGTAATCAGCCCGGGCAATAGCATCGCCTGAATATACACTAGCCGAAGTTTCAAGGAAAGGAGAAAATGCATCCAGTGAAGTTGTTCACGTCCCAACAACAGGTAAAAGGGAGAGCATCCAGCAGTGTCGTGGCGGGAGGAATTATATGCGAATGTCACGTATTCAAGCGCTCGGTGAGCCCGTTCTTCTGGTGATGGTATGACGGGGTGATATTGTGCTGCGTGGATGGAGCAGCAGCGCAGGGTATCGCCGATGAGTTTAGACCGGGAGGTACGGCCTCGGTCAGTCAGCAATTGACGTAGGGCACAATGTACTAAAGTTGCGTCACGGAGGAGAAACTCCGCCGCGACTGTGGCACAGCTGGTCGCCAGCGCTCGTGTCATTGCGTGTAGCATCGCGTAATTGGTAGCGACGGCGATGTTAAACAAGTGTCTCACGGAAAAGACGTATTCAAGGGTTCACTGCACGAGTAGTCACAGTCTGCGGTAGGGTAGCAGAACAAACAATACGCATCTTTATGCAGGCTTCTTATCTGGTACACAACCGTGTAGGTGTACTCTTGCAGGTGCAGTGTCCATCGAGCGAGTCTGCCCGTAGGATACCTCAAAGAGGCGAGCCAACAGAGGGCATGGTTGTCGGAAACAACTGTGCGCGGTCGACCCAATAGATAAAGGCGAAATTTCGCAACTGCCCATACAAGAGCGAGGCATTCACATTCTGTAATTAAGTAATTTCGCTCCGATGTGGACAGCAGCTTGCTGGCGAACAATGGCCTGGATAAAACAGACTGCCCACGTCGAGGTCTCGGATACTGTGGGTACATAGAAAGCCGGATATGCGGCCTCGAAGTCTTGGCGTACGATGCGCGTCATGTTTTCTGATGTGGATGGTTGATGAGGACTTGACTCACAGGACAACGTTGCAGAGTTGTTCGGTAGAAGCTCGAACTAAGGCGAGATGCGCCGGTATTTCGCTTGCTCTAGACGAAGGCACTCCTTGATCGCACTGTCAACGGAAGTGTGAAGACGAGCAGATTGAACGCGTCATCTGCGATACCCTTCAAAATCTGGGCGGTCTTGTCAGCTTCGGACATCATCTAGAAACCCTTGCAGGCACAAGGCCAGCACGTCCTGTATGTGTTATCCGTGTGTCCGTGATACGCACTGCGGGTTGCTTTCGATAACTTGGATTAACGCGAATCAAGAACACACATACGAATCATATTTCAGGCAGACGTGTTTTATTCTTTTGAAAGCCCCCCAATGTAGCCCCCGGCTGGTCACATCCATAACTTCAGTGGCTCATGGAGGGTGCTAGCTGCTTTATGATCACATGTTCCTCCTCCAGGCGCTGTAATTCTTGACTTTGTACGGCCGATGGGATTTTGCGTGGTGCGGCAATAAACGGCTGCGCATTTTCGTTGAGGGTTGTTGTAAACTCTAACGATACGTTCCGTTCCCTCAAATACGTCATTGCACTCTTCAATAATGCTTTGTGGCGTCTCATTTCTTACTGGCGTGTCATTAGCTGGGCTGCAGGCCAGTTGGTTGACGCGCGGAATTATCTTCAGCTTCCAGCAGGCATCTAGCCCCATAATGGGAGCAGCTGGAAAACCAATTGCGCAGAACTTTTATATTGCTGATGTGCCTGACGAGCTGCACTTAAGAAGCACTCTCCCCGCAATGCAGTGGAAGCCATATTGATGATAACTTATCACAATCTAGGAGGAAAAGAAGACAAAGAATCGCGTGTAAATTATTTTTTGAGCAACCTTAGAAAAAAATTGGCAGAACTGAAACTGGCCGGTCATTGCCGAATTCTGTTTTCTTTCCGCCTTTAAGAACAACAGTAACACGGGCTACTATTAGTCTATCCGGGAATACGCCAGTAACCATCATCTGAATAAATATGCAAGTCAACTATCTAATAAAGAATCCTATAGAATATTTAATTGTCAATGGAGAAAGATCATCATCCCCAGGAGCACAGGTATTTTTTAGAGAACCAATAATGGTTGTAATTTCTGCTTCTGTTGTTGGTGTCAGAAATATCGAGTCAGAATTAAATGTATGCATGTATGACATAAGGGAGGTATTGTTCGGCAGGGGATTTGAGGCTGTATATTTGCCACCTTGCAGGAAATGTGCAATAAATTTGTTTGCTAGTGCAACTCCAGTATAAAGAAAACCATTTATCATTTCAAGAGGCGTTGCGTTAGTTTTGTTACCCACGAGAGAGTTAATTCCGTTCCAGATCTGCTTAGGGTTGTTCCCTATTTCTGTAAAAGGATGAATTTGCTTTCTTTAAATTTCATGTAGATTACGAAACTTTTTGTACTCGGGCAACATCTCGGAACATTTTGTTTTAATAAATTCGGAGAACATCAAGTTTTTTCTTTTATTCTTAGGAAAAGAGCCTTGGTTATCCAATCTTTTCGAGCCTTTCTGTTCTTTCTAATTGCTACCACAGGAAAAGCGACATTGTAATGGTTAATCACTTTTGTTATGAATTTATCGTACGCTTCATTTGCGTCAGTTGCGCCGTAAGCGTCTGCCCAATTTGTTGTTCTCATCAATTCACAGAAAATAGCGATATTATTGAAGTCATTGGTTATACGAGAGTAAGTAGGAGTGGTTCGTTTTTTACCTAAAGGAAAAAAAGTACAAAGAGCGGTGGGGTCACTTAAATCCGAGGAATGCACTCCAGAAAGGACTGTGTCACGAGGGAAGTTTGTGTAACAGATCTATTATTGCTGCTGACGATTTGTGTAGTCGTGCAGGAGACTCCATCGTGTTAGCACAGCCACATAGAAGCATCATTTCAGTGAGAGCCACTTGAATAGGACGCGCTATTTATTCGAATTCGAATTTTCTGAAAAACGGCCCAATAAACTGAAGAAAGGCATCTCGGTTTTCTTGTAGGGGGCGGTACAGCGCCATGATAAAAATGTTCCGGTGTAATATACTAACAGACTCGAAATTGTCGAAAATACCCGTGTAATCAGTCTGGATATCAAAAGATAGGTTTTTGCGCATGTATTGAGTCACAACACCACCTCGTCTATCTTTTTTGAATTCAGTTATATGTTTGTAGCCAGAAAACTGAAAGACGTCTTCCTCCGAGCGAAACCATGTCTCACTAAAAGCAAGAAAATTGAAAGCGCAGTTCATCTGTTCTATTTCAGCCTCCACTTCCTCGCCCTTGTTTCTAAGGCTTTGCGCATTTAAGTGATGAAAGGATAGGCTATTGTTTGTACCGTATCCAGATGTTTTTAGTACTTCTTGAAATGAATCAGCAGAATAGGGCACAGTTCAACTTCTTTTCTAAAGGGAAACACAAATACAACACAGTTTTAGACAATTTTGTCTAAATCACTCGCATTGTTAATGCAAATCGCGCGAGCACTTGGTTCCCTTTTCGATCAAATATTCTTCCTCCCTTGGTCCAGATGAACCTATAGTGTGCCTCTACAGCTCTTGCCTTCGCGAGCCACAAAAGCTTCTTGTTTTGCGCAGTAGTTGTCAAAAAAATATTCTTACTGCATTGCTTCAGAGCGCTACGCTTGGCAATCCACTGTGCTTTTGTGAATTGTTTGCAGAACTTGATGAGCACTACTGGAATTCTGTCTGAACGAGTGGCAATACGGTGCAGCCCATCAACATCATTCTTTGTAAGCACCGGCAAATCAACCTTGATAGCGAGATCATTAAGTTGCTCCATCAAATCTTCACGTTCAGTTGCTGGCAAGCCATGAAGTTCCATGTTTTGTTTTCCGCTGTATTGGTTTAGGGCATTGAGCTCATTGCATAGCTCTGCAATTTCTTTTTTGTCGTTTGCTGCTTCGAAAGTATCAACTTTCTTTTGTAGGGCTTCGATTTGCCTGTCATGCTTATTTGAAGCTTCTATGCGCTTATCATATGCGTCAGACATGTGTTGCACAGACGTCTCAATGTTGCCCACTACATCTTTCAGACTCGATATCTGATCGACCTTCACTGTTAGCGCAGCAAGCGTTCTACTTATGAATAACTTCTTCTTGGGCGAGTTGGTGTTTACCGAACATGATACTTAGTAGCGCAAAACTCGAAATAAAAAGACAACAGTGAGAGGTGAGAGGAAAGGAAAGACGAGCGCTACACTCCCAACTGATTATTCCGAAGCAGGGCTTGCTATATATACACAAACATATGCATGCGCAAACGCATAAAACACGCAAAGGGCGCCGGTCAGCCGAAGGCAGTGTGGTCACATTATATGCTTAGCAATCTCATTTCCGAATCATAAAGTGTCACGGTCGTTTGACTAATGCAGGCAAGACCGTTGATTTGGATGTGGTATAGGCCTCTAACAGTTCACGAGCGGTTTTGTTCTTGCTTTTGCCTAGGATTCTGACATTAAAAAACAATGGTTCGCATTCGGGACAAAGTCCTTCAATGCGCGGACAAGTGCGCGGTGGTATCCCTCTTTAAAATATTTGCGTGCTGTCTCATTCAGTCGTTGACGCAGCGCCCCGCTTGCCCAATGTAGCACTTGCCACAGCTGAGGGGGATGAGATAAACCACTCCAGCGGAACAATGCACGTAACGCTGAACGTGCTGTAATGTGCACCCGTTCGGTACCGCCACCCGTGATTCGAGGGCAGAGACGGGCCAGCTTGTTCGGGGCGGAGAAAACCACTGGTACTCCGTAGCTGTTTGCCACCTTCTTAAGGTTGTGGCCAACCTTGTGAAGATACGGCACCACTTGTGCCTTGTTTTCGAGCGTTGTGCACGACTTCATCGCCCACCTTAGGCTTTTTGTTGCCTTTCAGCTTCTGGAGCAAAGATTCCCCCCACTGACGTCAACACCGAGCGAGGGTAGCCGGATTTTAAAAGCCGCTCAATCTGATTGTCAAAACTCGTCCAGATCCTGTGAACGCACGCCTGCGTTAGTCAAACGACCGTGACACTTTATGATTGGGAAATGAGATTGCTAAGCATATAATGTGACTACACTGCCTTCGGCTGACTGGCGCCCTTTGTGTGTTTTATGCGTTTGCGCATGCGTATATATATATATATATATATATATATATATATATATATATATATATATCAAGCCTTGCTTCGGCGTAGACAGTTGTGAGTGTAGCTCTCGTCTTTCCTTTCCTCTCGCCTTCACTGTTGTCTTTTATTTCGAGTATTGCGCTACTAAGTATCACATTCTGCTTATGTCCGCCAGCTGCCGGCTCAAAGCAATGGGCACAATACTATCCTGCTGTCGAACAGTGTCAGCGCTTCGAGACGCTGTCATACGACATGTCATGACACTTTATTTTGGCTTTTGCTAGCACGCTTTTTGATCTGTACGTGCGCTCGCCAACACCTGAGCACTTTCCCAGATGATAATGTAGACCGCATTCCGCGCATGTGATATAATCGTCATCTGCCAGTAATTTCTCAAAACATGCTGGACATTATTCGCCAAGGTCAGGGCTCATCGCGAATGTACTGGTTGCACAAATCCAAATTTACAAAAAGTTGGCGCGCAGGAGTTTGCTAGTTTGCTAGTACACACATTACACGAAAAACACTAAGAACGAAAAGCACTTGCTCGGCTAGCAGGGCAGCGGTAACAAGTAGGAATCGGTAGAAGTGTGAAAAAATTGCAAAACAGAACTGCGAATTAACCTGCAAAAGTAAGCAAAGTTTCTTAGACGCCGCTCCAAACGTATCCGCCGCCGCCACTACTGCCGGAATGCGTCGCTCGATATGCAGTAGGCGATTATAGTTGATTACATGGGGGCAGCAACAGGTCACGTGGTGCCTTGGCGCTTCCAGAAAAGAGAAGACAGGTTTCCTGCACCGATGCGGTATTTGGTTCACCGGGATCCTTGCGTCTGTCGATTTCTCGGTAGAAACCCAGGCATGATGGTACTTCGACGGTGGGGCGTAACTCTGATCCCTGCAAAAGTGAGAAAAGTTTCTTAAATGCCGCTCTAAACATATCCGCCGCGGCCACCACTGCCGGAATGCGTAGCTAGATATGCAGTAGGCGTTTATAGTTGATTAGATGGGGGAAGCAACAGGTCACGTGGTGCCTTGGCGCTTCCGTATGCATTTGTATATTAAGAATTATCCTAAGCCTTCAAATAGGTGCACTGATGGCTAATAATACTGACCTTTGCAAGTGTATTAGTGTGAAAACATGTCTTGCTTCTTTGGTTTGGCAGCGATGCTAATCGCTTTACAAGAAGCTAGTCGCCTTAACAAATTCAAGAAATGATCCCATGATCAAAACGCATTTAGCGGCAAATATAATATATGCGGTAGGAAAGCAGTCTCGCTGTCTGCGCAGACATATGTGGTTTAGAAAACGCGAGCAATAACAATGTTACGGCGTCACAAGAGTGCGTACACTTTATGTACACAGCGGATTGTCAGCACGCGTTGCAGCCTTTTTCACGACAGAGATGTGCAAACAACTATGATCTACGCCTGTGGCGTAGTCTACAGTTGTTTGTCTTAACAGAGATGTTCATGAAAGAGGGGTGCAAACAAGTATGACCTACGCCTATGGCGTAGTCTCAGTTTATCTTAACAGCAACAAGCTCTCCGCACAGCTCCCCCACGGAGCTATTGTGCTTAAGGTAGCAATGTATAAAGTCACGCCCAAGACCCAAACTGATGACACATCGTGACGCACGAAGTAGAAACTACGTTCCACACCCACCAATATAACCGCAAGTGGCGCTTGCTAACACTATTCATCAAGCTGTAGTACATGCCCACCAACGGAAGTGAATAAAGGAACTGCCACTGTCGTAGGACCATTTCTAGTGATCCGCACACTATGTGCTCATTTACAGTTCGTTTCGCACGGGCGAAACGGAGCTCGCAAACATAGACCCGAGGGCCTCCACATAGTTTATGCTGTTGCCATTTCATAAGAAGTGCTTCTATCCACATTCTTTTTTGAATCCACGAACGTCAATATCATGTGTCCTTCATTAGGAACTGCATAATCAGTTCTTTCTTTTTTTTACCGACAACATAACGGATAAGCTCGGGGCTGTAAAGAGCAGAAATTACACGATTATCCACCCCCTTTCTACGTTTTTGAGCGCAGCTCTTAGGCACCCGTTCCAGCGGCGAGCGTCGTACCTCGTAACCGAGCCAGCGAGCACAGCGAAGGATGAGAGTGAACGCGGATCGCTGCGGGAGATGAAAGGCGGCGCCATGTCTCTTAAGAGGAAAACGCAGGAGCAGGGTATAGCGAAAGCGTCAGAAAAAAGGCGTAGTGCCGCGGAACCCTGACTCTGCGGCGACGATGACTACGAGATGGCGCCAGAGTAGCGCGAGCCGTCTGTTCACCAAAGCGCTGCATGAGCGGAGGTCTGTCTGTAGCGGCTGCTGCGAATCGCGCCCACGCGTCACCCTCGCGCTGCCTCTCGGGGTAAGCGAGGCAGTCGCGCCACACGAGACATTTTCCACTCAAGCCAACATATCGCGAAATGAAAACACGTATAGAGCTGCGCTGAAATTTCGCATTAGGTAGCATCGTAAAAGTCGGTGAATATGTTCAACAGAAAAAGTTTCTATTTGCTCCTCTCCTTGGCTTTGTTGAAAGTTGGCGTCACGTGGTTCTTCTCATATTCGTCGTTTCCTGTTAGTGCCAGAAAAACGATTTGCCTCAATTAAAGCGCTCCTTGTTGGACAGCACTGACTATGTAGTCACTATGTAGTATTCTACATGTAACATGTTTTTAATATTACTACGTGGAATGGCAGTAACATGAGGGCGCCAATTTATCAGCAATATTGGCGCTACTGCGTCGGTGAAAAGTATATCGCTTCAGAGCGCTAATTTAAAACAGAAGGGGAAGTTCCAGCTGGCTTTCTCCACAAAGAGTGTACTTACCTCTCCTTGTTTTTCCATTTGCTTCAAATTTGACCAATACGACTATCTTGGAACACAGTCCATTGAGAGCGTCAATTTTCTCCTTTGTCGGTTTTGTGAAGCAGATGATCCTGCCTGAAACATTTTAGTAAATGTAGTTCCCATCGGATGTTCCAGGTACTCTCCCCTCCATTCCGTTATATCTGTGAATGATAAATATATTCTACTAACAGGAAGGGGAAATTTTCATACGAGCGTTTTTATACGAGCCCCATTACGCGAAAATCTGGCGTCGTCGGTGGCGCGACCGAGCGATGGTATCAAAAATGCCCGATTGCGCGAAGAGTAAAAACACGTAAAAATTGCTCGGATGTCAAATTTCTCAGGGAGGTTCCTGTAAACCCTGTAAATTAATGGCTTTGAAAAGAAAATTTGGTACATTTCGGCGTGAAACCAAAATGCTGCCCGACGCCACGGCGACTCTGCGGTTTTGGCTAAAATGAGCGCCTATTGCGTGCGTCATTGCACACGTCACGTCACATACATCTGGCTGAATAAAGGTGTCGCCTAGTGCGTGCGTCACTGGCCACGTGACGGGCTGCCAATGGGCAGGAGGTGGCGCCACGTTACGAGTTTATTAAATGAGCGCGCAGCCTCCCGCGCATCCCCTGCTATTCCGATTTTTCGGCCAGGGTTTGCTATGATCAGCAAACCCGCATCATTGATAAGGTCAAGGCGCATTTGCACACGTACGAGCCTTGTCTCTGCCGCATTTTCGTTTGTCGTGGTCACTTGAAATCGCTCTTGTTTCCTAGGAAGCCGGCGCAATCTGTTCAGTGAATCCAAGCCATTTGTGCGACAGTTAAGCAGGCCCAATGTTGTAATCCAGCTACATTGTGGCAAAGAATGCCAACAACGGTGTCACGATGCCGGGACACCTTTATGCCGGTAAAATCGCGGCGCTTTTATGACGCCCTAAAAAAAGTCGCACTTTCTCCCCAAAGGAGAACTAATTGAACCGGCTGTAATAACAGTTAGCTGTGCACACAGTGTCGGAAAGCAAACTAGCGGCGGCGTTGTGTGCAGGTCAAACGCTCCAAAGCTGGAACGAGCTCTGTTTGCAATTGCTTCTGAATTTCTTGGAAACTGAAAACTCGCCGCGTTAAAGGAGAAAACTTCATTTGCGGGCACCACTAAACTAAAGCATGCTGTGAAACTGACATGTCGCCTCGAGGCATAACACTTCGGGGCGCACGAGGTAGAAACGACGTTCCACACCCACCGATATAATCGCGAGTGGCGCTTGCTAACACTCCCCAACTAGCTGTATAGTACATGCCCGCCCACCGAAGTGGACATAAACACTGCCATGCCGGGTGTCCATGGGCAGTGATTCGCAAACGCTATGAGAGGGGGGGGGGGGGGGGGGGGGGCTACGGCTCGGTTCGCGCCGGCGAAACGAACCTCGCAAACATAGCCCAGACGGCCTCCACTGTCGTTTCTGCTGTTGCCGATTGTATTGGACGTGTTTCTGTCCACTTTGTTTCTGAATACACGACCACCGCTATCATGTGTCCTTCAATGGGACCTCCATTATAAGCGTGCAAGCGACTTCATTTTGTTCCCGTTCTTTTTTTATTTACTGACAACATAACGAATAGCCTCGGGACTGCAGAGAGCAGAAATTGCACAATTGCCCACCCTCCCATTCTGAGTTTAGAGCACAGCTTCGTAGGCGCCCGATCCCGCGAAGAGCGTCAGTGTCGTACCTCGTAGCTGCGCCAACGAGTACAGCGAAGGATGAGAGCGAACGCGGAGCGCAGCGGCAGAAGGCGGAAAGAAGCGGAAAGCGTAGTAGTAGGGTATGTCGAAACCGTGAGAATAAAAGAGTAGTGCCGCGAAATACGGACTCTGCGGCGATGACCGCTACGAGATGGCGCTAGAGTAGCGCGCGTCGTCTGTTCACCAATGCGCTGCGTGATCGGAGGTCTGTCTTTGGCAGCTGCTTCGAATCGCGCCCACGCGTCACGCACGCGCTCCTTCTCGCGAACCCCCAATTAGCGGGGCAGTCACGCCACACTTATCTAAGTTTTGAATGTGCCGCAAAAGACTTGTTGTCCACGTAAGCCAATATACCGCGAAATGAAAACACGTATAGAGTTGCGCTAAAGTTTAGCTTTAGGTATAGCATCGTAATCGTCGGTAATTTTTTCCGCACAAAACGTTTCTATTTGCTCCTCTCACTGACATCGTTGAGGACTGCCTTCATGATGTTGTTCGCATATTTGCCGCTTTCTGTTAGTCTAAGAAAACGATTTGCATCAACTGAAGTGCTCCTTGTTGTTGGGAAGCACTGACTAAACCGGAAAACTAGACGAAAATTAGGTGACGCAAGATGAGGGAGACAATTTTTAAACAATTTTGGTGCTACTGCGTTGCTGAAGACTAGATCGCTTCGTAGCTTATCCCGTTGCAGCCAATTCTCCTCCAGCAAAATCGAGGGAGAAGTTGTAGCTGGCTTTTCTTTTTTTTTTTTAAACAAAAACTGCACTTACCTTTCCTTGCATATTCATTTGCTCCAAATTTGATCAATACGACTATCTTGGAACACATCTGGATGCGAGCCTCCATTTTCTCTTTGTCGGTTTTGCGAAGCAGGTGATCGTGCCTGAAACATTTTCGCAAATGTAGTTCCCATCGGATGTTCCAGGTACCCTCCCTCCCATAGTTTAGATGCGTGAATGGTAAATCTTTTCTAGAAAAATGGGACATTTTCATACAAGGTGGTCGAAGATTATAACACGCGTATCGCTTTATTTCTCTCGCAATATGCCCACACTTTTTTCCTACAACGCGTGAACTTGGCTTTTCTGGAAGCATGCGTGACAGCTTATCTAGTACCGCACTAATATTTAGAGTCTGCACCCCAACATACCTACAGGAATATTTGGTGAAACTCCACAAGCCAATACAAGACGCGTTTTTCAGAGTCGCTTATAGAGCTTGGTGCCAAATACGTATGCCTCGTTTCATTAGGAAAAATAATTGGTTCTTCTCGAAACAAGTACTTTGTTAAGCGCCGTGTATTCTGTAGTCCGGAACTGGTAATTTTCAGGGGCTATCCGGATCGGGCCGAATGCTTTCGGTTAGCAATAAGATTCAGCCTGTGTGAAACGAAGTACGTCTAAAGAATGCATGAAGTCCTTCAGTTTTAAAGAATATAAAGCCGGATGAAAGCTAGAAGTTTGTGTTTAGCTTCGTATAGTTAAATAAGGAAGCCACCCCCATTATTTGACAGCTGGAAGGGAAGAATTTATGCAGGTATTAGACCGTATTCACTTGGAGGATTGGGATTTCCGAACAACTTGCCTGTGGCAGATACCGTAACTGTAGTGCATGACCTGACTTCTCAATGAGGTTAACCCTACTTCTACGGTTAAGGCAGGCACACAATTCGCAGAATAATATCTCTTGAAATTAATCATTTATATCACTTAATGTAGATTGCGAAGTGCAGCCCGTGACACATTGCAAGGCGTGTCTTCCTAGAATTAACCAATTATGACAAATCTATTTTACATAGAGAAGGAATACAAGAAAAAGTTTTGAGAAATGTATCCAAACCGTGGGACTAAATACATGAGTATTTCTTTACTTACTTTACTTACTTACTTTTATGACTTTTTCCACAAAACAGTTTCTTGGATTGTACATGGATGTATTTCGTAGCACAAGTGAAAGCAAACCACTAGAAGTGCATTGGTTTCCTTGCCAAAACCAGTTAGAAATATCCAAAAGAATATTTGTTTTCGTAGGTGTATTTGCTTAACTGTGATTGATTGATTGATTCTGGGGTTTTACGTGCCAAAACCAGTTCTGATTATGAGGCACGCCGTAGTGGAGTGCGCCGGATTAATTTTGACCACCTGGGGTTCTTTAACGTGCACTACAACGCAAGCACACGGGCGTTTTTGCATTTCGCCTCCATCGAAATGCGGCCGCCGCGGCCGGGATTCGATCCCGCGATCTCGTGCTCAGCAGCTGCTTAACTGTGTATGGGCAGCACAAATTATTGCGCGCGATGGCAATGCCAAGCCTGTGGAAGGAAGGAACAGAGTGCATCGCTATTATTACCGTAATAGCCATCCTCGGTCATCGGTTGCATAAGGCGAAAACATTATATGTCCGTTACACGAATGGCGCATGGCGCATGGCTGAACCGAACCCCACAGTTGTGTTCTCGCTTGCCGACACTAGAGGAACGCTGCGAGCGCTCGGAGTGGATGGTCGCACTCCACGTCGGCTCCTGCAATTTTCGGTGTTTTCGCCGGCCCAACTTCACCGACTTGTATGATTCTTGCACGAGTGGGCGCGGGAAGGTATCAGGACCACGTAGACATCATCCTCTACGCTGGACCCTCGGAAATTCTCCCAGGAGAGTTTTAGTTTTCCCGAACCACGCCACTCACCGCCCTAATCCTAACGGGCTTAGCGCGAGCAAGGCCCCCAGGTAGGCCTCGGGCCACAGCAACTGCTTCCTCGACGTGCCCCGGTCGCCCACCGACACGGAGTCCACGGTAGAAGGAGAACTGATCTCAGAGGAAGAATGGTCGGACGACTCCTGGAAGTCACCCGGCTACATCGCTCAAGAACGACGCCGCCGCGAGCTCAAGGCAAAGAATTTCCCAGCCTCAGTGCGACGGGAGCGAGCTCCTACGGCAACGGACGGAGCACATCGAACTCCAAGCCGCGCCCGCCACCCCAACGCAGACGCGCACCGCTACCTAGAATGCCGACAGACGCTATCCACATCGTGGGACTCCCGCAGTCACCCATCGACCTCACCATGGTGCCACCGTGGCAGCTACACGAAGCCCTGCTCAAGGCAGCCTCGTTGCCCGATCAACCACCAGTGAACCGTGATCGCCTACAGACGAATTCCACCAACAACACTTTCACGCTGAGCGTCGTGGACTCTCGGCGTAACCAAGCCTACCTCTGCATCAAATCTATCAACGTGGGCACCCGCACCGTCGACCTCCACGTGTATGCTCCCCCTCCGGACGACGCAGTGCGAGGCATCATGTTTCACGCGTTCGACGATTTCTCGGACGAAGAGATACTGGCAGGCCTCCAAGCCAGCAACCCCGACATGCCTAATGTGAGCGGCAGACGCATGGGCCAGACTAGGCACCTGGTGGTCACACTCACAAATAAGGAACTCCCGAAAGGGTATTCTATCACGGCACCGACATCAGACTCTATCCGTTCTACAACCGGGTGGAGTCATGCTACAACTGCCGCAAGGTTGGCCATCGCACGGACGTCTGTCCCTTGCCACGCAAGCAGCGATGCCGCCGTTGCGGCGGGGAGCACGCCCCACCCAAGGAGGGCGAAGCTCCAACATGCGCGCCACGCTGCATCGTCTGCGGCGGGGCACACAATACCAGCAGTTCAAACTGCAAATACCGCTTCGTCAAGAAGACGCCGCACACCCCACAAACGAAGCAAGCACAAGGACCCGCCCGGATTACCCGACACAGTGCGTCTCACAGCGGCAGCTCCAGCAGCCGGTCCCCGTCCCTCCGAGCATCGTCGTCGTCGTTCCCGCCACTCGACTCCAACGGCCAACCTCAACGCCGAGCCAGCAGGTCCCGGTCCCGCACCCGCCGCTCAAGATCTCGGTCAACCCAACGAGCCCCCTCAGCAAGCCGGCTCCAGTCGTCTAGCCAAGGCCACGGAGAGCCACCCAAGATGGTGGCCTGGCAACATGGACCCCCGGCGTCCCGGCATCCAACTCACAGGTGAGGGAGAGGAGAATTCCGCCTTGAGAACCCAGATTTCGACCCAGCAAGCCCAAATATCCGCTCAGCAGTCCCAGATAGCTAAATTAACTACCTATATCCAATCCCTTGAAGCTAAGATAGACAGGGCCCTCGCCTCTCACACATCAACACCGACATCAACACGTGCATCACAAACACGGGTATCCTCATCCGCCTCCACTAGAACGGCACCACAGCCCCAAAGCTCAAACAAGCAAAAGGCAGCCACATCCACTGCGTCACTCCGTACCGAAGCGGACAATGCCACTGCCGTAACGGCGGCCTTCTCCGCTCTAGAAACTGAGCTCGAGGCACGCTTTAACGTGATCAGTGAACTTATAGCCACACACCTTCAGGAATTTCACGCGTTCCGCATGGACACGATAAACACATACACTACACTCAAGAGCTCTGTGGAAGCTACACAAGCCAAACACAGCACACAGCTCGCCGCACTACAAGAAACGACAGACACCAGCCAAAGCTACATCTTACAGGAAATCCGTAAGAAGCCAGCCACACACCAACGTCAGCCCGCCAGGCAGGGCCTCACACCGCCACAAATGTAACATGGCCCCACGAACAACCCTGACAGTATGGCAGTGGAACTGCAGGAGCTACCGCACTAAGCGGGGGCACTTGCAGCTTCACATCCAACACAACACGCAAGACACACCAGACATCATAGCACTACAAGAGACGAACACTCCCGTAAAACTACCAGGTTGCACTCCATACAATCAGCTAGGACTGGCCAACGGGCCTCACCCCAATACGGCCATCCTTGTACACCGCAACCTTACAGCCACACAACAGGAAATTGAAGGCACAGACATTCAACACACACTCCTTGAAATACTGCCGAGGAGAAGGGGAGACAGCCCACTCTTCGTCCTCAGCATTTACAACTCGCCACGAGACAAGGGCACTGACATCCCACTAGTCCTCCGCAAAGCGTCTCTGCTGGCCAAAGGAGCGCAATTACTGATTTTGGGCGACTTCAACGCCAAACATCTACAGTGGGGTTACCCAGAACCCGACTACAAGGGCACCCGATTATGGGAGACCGCTCAAGATCTAGGGCTTACTATACTCAACGACCCACAACAACCAACATGGGTCGGTAACAGTGTGTGCAGAGACACCACGCCAGACCTCTCCCTTTGCAAGAATATACCGGGCGCCCGGTGGCAGAATACAGGCCACACGGTCGGCAGTGATCATTACGTTTTGTCACTGTCTTTTGAAACGGCCGCCAGCACGGCGAAGACGGCCACGGTCCGCATTACGAAGTGAGATAAATTCCGTCAGCTACGCGAAGAAACAGCACCCGACTCCATATCGGATCTCAACGAATGGATCAGATCACTGAGCCGCGACGTGACTTCGACGATGTACGATGTGGTAGCGCCTCAAGAGCAGCCATCGACAGATTTCCCGCCTCTTGCACATGTGGGAAGCACGCGAAAGCCTCACGCATAGGTGGCAGCGCCAGCGTCACAACAACAAGCTGCGACTGAGCATAGCGAAGCTCAAACGGGAGATCGAAGCTCACACCTCTACACTGGAGCGTCAGCAGTGGGGCCAGATCTGCAACAGCCTCAACGGCCAGCTGGGCTGCGAGAAAACATGGCACCTGCTGCGACACCTGCTGCATCCCGGCAACACCAAGTCGGCGGCACGTAATCAACTGACGAAAATTATACACCAATACCCAGGCACCGACGCGGAGCTGCTTGCGGAGCTCGCCAGCCGGTACATTAACACCTCGAGCCAGAGCGATACGCACTTGCCACACTACGTCGGAGCTCCCAACGAACAGCTGGACGCTGACATGTCGGTGGCAGAGGTCTGCGCTGCGCTACACAAGCTGCGCACGACGTCAGCGCCGGGCCCCGATGGGGTTACGGACAAGGCGCTGCGTAACCTCGACCCGGAATCCGTGAGAGCAATAAACTAATACATGAATGAGTGCTGGCATACCGGCCGTTTACCTCCCGAGTGGAAATACGCACGGGTGGCGTTCATACCAAAACCGGGCAAGAAACTGAACCTAGAGAATCTTCGCCCCATTTCACTTACCTCCTGCCTAGGCAAGCTCATGGAGCATGTAATATTCTGCCGCTTACAGCACTTTGCAGAGGAACAGGATCTTCTACCACCCACGATGCTCGGTTTTCGGGCACACTTGTCTACCCAGGACGTCCTCCTTCAATTACGCCACGACCTCTTGCATCCAGACAGGGGTTCCAGCACGAAAGCTCTACTGAGTCTGGACGTCCATAAGGCTTTTGACAATGTGCTCCACGCGGCCGTGCTCGAGAGCTTAGCCGACTTGCAACCTGGCGAACGAACCTACAACTATATCAGGTCGTTCCTCACAGGCAGGACGGTCGAGCTCGCGGTCGGGGACCTGCGCTCGGCTCCCATCCGGCTCGGGAACAGAGGCACGCCGCAAGGCGCAGTCCTGTCGCCATTCCTATTCAACCTCTCAATGCGCACCCTCCCTCCGAAACTGAGTGAAGTCCCGGGACTCGGGCACACGCTATACGCCGACGACATCACGCTCTGGACGTGTGAAGGGTCGGTCGGCACAGTTGAAGAAACGCTCCTACACGCCACCGACATCGTCGTGCAACACTGAAGGCAGCGGGATTAGAGTGCTCCCAGCACAAGTCGGAGCTCCTCCTGATCCGACCACCCGACCGAAGCAAGCGCAAGTGACCCCCACCTCACATCACGATACGCGCAAACCAGCAGCCAGTCACCCACGTTGAGGACATACGAGTACTGGGCATCATACTGCAGCAGAACCGGCGGAACGGCATCACCATTGACCGGCTCCAGATGACGGTGAACCAGACCACGAGACTGCTGCACCGAGTGAGCGCGCGTAAGCAGGACATGAAAGAGAAGGACCTGCTCCAACTCGTCCAAGCTTTTGTCGTCAGCCATCTCACCTATGCACTACCATACCTACACTTACAGAAGACAGAACGCGCTCGCCTCGACTGCATTATACGACACGCATACAAGGTAGCCCTCGGCTTACCAAGACACACCTCCACCGAGAAACTTTTTCAACTGGGAGTTCACAACACCATCGAAGAACTCATTGAAGCACATCGCACATCAAAGGTTCACCGTCTTCAAGGTAGCAAGACCGGCCGCTGGATCCTCGCTCGAATGGGCCTCAGAGCGTCCCCGATGGGCAGCGACCCCGCCACCATCCCACCATACATCAGGCGCATGTTCATCATCAAACCTCTGCCTAAAAACACACTCGCCGGCCACCACGACGGTAGAAGAAGAGCGAGGGCCCAGGCACTACACAAGTCGTATGGGACCAACTCCGCTGTGGCGTACGTCGACGCAGCCCAGTACTCTGATCGACCCCACACCTACGCCGTTTGCGCCGTTCCAGGCCCAGGACTCAAGGCACAGACAACTTGAAGCTCGCTAAGCGCTGCCACACCCACCGAAGCAGAAGCCGCCATTGCATTGGCCGTGGCCTCAACTGACGCCTGTATAGTTATGAGCGACTCCAAAGCCGCCATATCAAACTTTGCTCGAGGAATAGTGGCACACACTACACTAAAGCTCCTACAGTCACCACAAAACAGTGGAGAACCACGCTCAGTAGAGTTGATATGAGTCCCGGCTCACGCGGGGAATCTAGGGAACGAAGCGGCCCACCAACATGCTCTCGAGGATTCGTCAGCCAAGCGGTGGGCCTCCCGTACCCGGAGACCTCAAACGAAGTCCTGCACTCATATCGCGACATAACCCAATACTACCGTCTTATACGACACACCAGGCCCGCACCATACAGTAAACTAAACAAGCGTCAGGAGGTCACCTGGCGCAAGTTACAGACATACTCATATCCGAACCCCTACGTATACTCTTACATTTACGCTGATAGATTAAGTCCGTACTGTCACCTGTGCGGAGAGCTAGCTACGCTCAGTCACATCCTCTTGGACTGCGAAGAGGATCCCCCTCCACTCGATCTCCTGGCCTCTCCCTCACCTTCATCGTGGGAGGAAGTGCTGCTTAGCTCCAGTCCGGACGTACAACTCCGAGCCGTGGAGCGAGCCGAAGAGGTCGCCGTCACGCATCGCCTGGCGGCCATCTGGCCTTCCTGAGGAGACCATGAACTAGCTCCCCATTCTGACGAATAAAGTTGTCTCTCTCTCTCTCTCTTGCCGACACCACGTTAGTGTGTTAACTTTTCCGCTTGAAGAATGGTGGGATACTTTTCTGATAATGTAGTATTTTATTTCCACACACACACACACACACACACACACACACACACACATATATATATGCATGTATATTTATTTATTTATTTATTTTATATTTCTGTAGCAATATTTCAATGGCTGTTAAAATAATGCGTCATTTTGTAGTATTCGTTGTGTAACATGTTTATATTGCTGCTAAGTGGAAGCACAGTAGGGAAATAATTTACAGGGTGTGTGTATAAGGGGTAGCAAGCCCAGGACAACATGGAAGCCAGTCATCGTCAAGCAAACAGAGCACGTCATCGTCCTCAGATCAGCCAGTGGACGCTTATGGGTGCTTCACTAAATCCAAAAGTAAAAATCATCTTCGAGTAGAACGTAGCATGACTCCGAGATGCATAAGCGCCGGCCCAGCACCAGGAAGGTCTTACAGTAGAAGGGCGGTAATGACAGACTCGAAACGTGGATGACGTCACTGGACAACGGAAATGAAGATTTAGTGGTACTGGTGAACACAGTCTCGTATGTGGCGTCAGTCGCTTTTCGAAGGACGCCGTAGGGGCCCGTGTAGCGGGGAAGTAGCGCTACGTCTGTAAACACAGCTGGTCGCCAACGCTCGCGTCCTTGCGTAGCGCGTCGCGTGTTGGTAGCGACGGCACCCCATTTGTTGCCTGAAGCAGATGTAGGAAAAGGCCCGAGAAGGTCCAAAGCGACACAGAATAACGGCTCAGGTGGGACGTCGATAGGCTGACGCCACCCAGCAGGAAGCGCAGACTTTTTTTTTCGGCGTTGGCAGATCTCTGAGGCGCTGACATAACGCCGCAGTAATCGGGCGAGGCCAGGCCAATAGAAGCGATGATGCACGTGGTCATGCGTGCGAGTAACATCAAGGTGGCCAGCGGTTGGGGCGTCATGAAGATCACGAATTACTGTGGAGCGCAGGTACCCTGACGATCCTGTAGGATCGTCAGCGCACACGTTATGCCGGAATAAGGTACGATTCCTTGAGGGTGAACATGCGCAGAAAGGCGTCACTGGGAGAGGATTCCCGGCGGTCGATTATTTCTCTTAAGTAAGCATCCTGACGCTGCTTGGCGGCGATGTTAAGCAACTGGCTCACGGAAAAGACGCTTTCAAGGGATTCAGTGCACGAAGAGTCAGTCTGCCACAATGTAGCGGAACAAACAATCCGCATCTTTGTGCAGGTTCCTTGTCTTGTACACAACCGTGTAAGTGTACAACTAAAGGCGCTGTGCCCGTCGAGCGAGTCTGCCTGTAGGAACACTCAAAGAGGCGAGCCAACAGAGGGCATGGTGATCGGAAACAATGCACGGTCGCCGAAAAGATAAGGGTGAAATTTTCCAACTGCCCATACAAGAGCGAGGCACTCACGTTCTGTAATCGTATAATTTGGCTCCAATGCGGACGGCAGCCTGCTGGCGAACAACGGCCTGGACCAAAGAGCGCTGTCGTCGAGGTCTGATACCGTAGGTACATAAGATGCCGGATATGCGGCCTCGAGTCCTCGGCGGGCGATCGCGTCATATTTTCTGATGTGCACCGTTCACAAGCAGGACGATACATGCAGGACACATGTATGTGTTATACATGTGTCCGTGATACGCGCTCCGGGTGCCATTGAATAACTTAAATTCGCACCGATTAAGAACACGCACGTGAAGCGAGCTTGAGAAAGAAATCGAGTACTTGTATTCTGACCCCCCACCCCCATTATTTTACACGTCCATTCCATTTTCGTAGTAAGATGTGCTGTGTGGATGTGTGCGGTTTGAGTTCGAACATAGTGTCAAGGCGGTGTCCACTGTCTTCGAGGTATGGCGTTAGTCTGTTCAATGCCACGTGTTTGGATGGTTTCTCTGCACACTATATCAGAGAATTTCGTCGTCCGTTCTGCATCTTGAGCGGCATGATAGGTTTTGGTATCATGGTATCGTTGAACTGAAGCACATGTCCACATGATTAGACAGTCCACGTACACTGCATTTCTCACTCGCTCGTTTTTGTACAACCTCGTGGATAAGGAGCTTATTGCCCGGTTGAATAGCAATGGCAATATAACGAATCCTTGACTTGTGCCCTTGACTGGTATTATGGCGTTGTAAAATCGTAGGTTACCCACTCATACCGTTGCTGTTCTCCCTATTAGTAAGTCTTTGACATAACTGAAGGTTTGTCCACCACAGTTGTAGCTATTTAGATTATGTAACATCGTGTCGTGGAAAACATTATATTGAACACTCCCTTGGTAATTCAATGCGAGGATTGTTCTCATGCTGTGCATATGGTGTAGATCAATTACTCTGATTCGTAGGAAGATGTGCTGTGTGGGTAAGTGCGGTTTGAATTCGAACATGGTGTCAAGGAGGTGTCCATTGTCTTAGAGGTACGGCGTTAGTCTGTTCGATGCCACGTATTCATATAGTTTCTTTGCACATGCTATGAGGGAATTTCGTCGTAGGTTCTGTATCTTTAGCGGCTTGATGGGTTTTGGTATCATGGTGACGCCATCGTGTTTCCATAGCGCCGCTCCCTTGCCTTCTTCGCAGCGTGCAGAAAGCACCCATTTTTACGCAACCAACTCAAGTTAGCCGATTGCGTGGAGAGAGAGAGAGAGAGAGAACAACTTTATTTAAAAATAGACTCTAGTCCGGTACACTAAAAAGAGCGAGGCCCAATCTTCAGACAGGCCCAGAAGTTTAAGGTATACCAGCACTGTTTCATAATGTCTGATGAGGAGACCGCCAGCCACTACTCCAGGGTCGTAGGTCTTCGTGTACTAGGTATTTGACTGAGGCTCCCGCGTATGGCCGCATGGGCACCCGGACAATCCCACAGAACGTGGGTGTTATCCGGAAGCGTATTTCTATTTCAGCCCCCGTACAGCGCTCGACCGCTGGCGCCGCGCTGCGCCGCTCGCGCGTACCATGTTTCTAGCCGCCGCCGTTGGAACGGAGGAGGCGTTTACGGAGAACACGCTGGGTTGGGGCTGACTAGCCTGCTGTTAGGGGATCGGTGGTATTCCTAAATAAACGCATCACTGTTTTGATGATCCAAATATAATCTCACTATCAGGGAGGGAGCAGTCTACCTGACTGGAGCAGTATTTTTTTATTTGGGGTGTTGCTACGCTGCGCTCCGCAACACCCCAACGACCCCCGCTTCGCGTCGGCGCCCGGCACCACGGCTTCCGCCGTGGCGCCGGGGTTCAAACGACCGCGCTGGCAAACAGACAGGAAAACAAAAGGAAAAGCGTGATAGAATAAATAAAAAAAATCGAGCCAGGGCGGGAATCGAACCCGCGTACGCATTATCCCGAAGCGAGCGCCGTAACCACTCAGCCATACAGCCACACTTGCAAGGTCAGCAAGCATGCGAACCATATGATTGCGTTCGAGCGCCCTCGGCGAAAGCAACCACCTAGAAACGCGGTACGCGCGAGCGGCGCAGCGTGGCGCCAGCGGTCGAGCGCTGTACGGGGGCTGAAATAGGAATACGCTATCCGGAAAACCACCGCACGCCACACAGGTGCCGTTGTCAGATGGGAAGGGGACTTGGCACCCGTAGGTACCTCGCCCCAGAGCGTTCATGTACTCAACAACCCAGCATCATTCGGTACATTGACCCCGGCACCCCCCCCCCCTACCCGGGCTGACTGGGTGGGGGGCTTTGATTTGGGCCAACGGTCCTTCCTGGACAAGGGGGCCGCTGTGGAGCGGCGCACACCGTGCTATTTCACGCTTCACACAAACAGCCATGTCGGTCGTCAGGGACACAAGCCCATCAGATCCCTGGATTGCCTCGACGGAAAAGGTGTCAAGGCAAACAACCATGGAGACAACAGAAGCCGTCCGCGGCGCAGCGCACTCTGTTGCGCCAGCACTGGTTCCAACTTTGTGTTCCACTGAGGCGAACGAAAACACGTGGATCGACTGGCGCATGCTGTCCAGTCGAGTGACCTTAGAAGCATGCATCATAACTTAATGGAAAGCTTTCCACCTGACTCTTCAAAAATCACAGCTGGGCGAGCTCACACTTCGAGAAACTTCTTCTCGCCTAGGTGATGCCGCTCCCGGGTGAGATGGAACCAGACTTCCTTCCGTGCTTTTCCAAGCACTTCGTGAAGACCCGGTGCCGCTCCCCCGAAAACCGCATCACAGCGTGCTAACCAAACTTGGTATGAGCACTCGACAAGAAGAAGCACGAACTGGTTGATCGCCTGGCTGGGCAAAGGGTGCAAGAAACGGACTGTCTGAAATGGAACACCTGGGAGACTAAACAAACTAGCTATCCGTTGGAGGAGAGCAGCAGAAAGTAAACACTGCGAAAAGATGTGAACTGTATCCTCTCGACCGCCACAAAAGGGGCACACTCCACGAGCCGGGATGGCTGTGAAGGGTCGGAAGCTAATCGGCAAACAGCCTCGCGCCAGGCGGTACATGAATGTAGCTCGCCTGGCGTCAAGGAAGCTTGCCGTAATGAGCTTCCAACTTGGTCTGTGAAAAGACAGGTCATACCTTTGACAATGCGGGGGGAGACCGGGGGTAAGGATATCAACTAAATCTTGGAGCGGAGTGGAAATTACGTCGATGTCGGAATGGACCTTGCGAAGGCGTGCCAATGAATTGGCAGCCATCGCATAGAATGGGGTCGGGGTTCCTGAGCGAGGCACACAGTGAGAAAATGTGCTCTGGGAAAACAAACGGAGTCTAGTGCTAAGGAAGAAGGAAGTAAAGCTTCGAGTCAGGAGCATATCTGAGCTAAGGGCAACCTGGGTCCACCTGACGTGCAGTGCAGCAGCTACGATGCCCAAGTCGGGAATTCCGAGTCCTCCCTTATCCTTGGGCAGCTTAAGTACCTGCCTAGCTACACAGCCAGTTGTACCTTTCCAGAGAAACCGAAAGAGAACCCTCTCCAAGATAAGCTTGGTTCGGGTTGGAACAGGGGCTACACATGCTACATAAGTGAGAAAAGAAAAAAGAAGAGACCTAAGAATGTTCGCTCTAGCTGTCAATGGACACGACAACACGCTGAACTCCTGAATCCTGGTTTCAAGCTTCTCTTTAGCTTGCTGCCAGTTTTCAGAAGACAGGCCGTCTGGATCGAAATGGAAACCGAGAATTCGCAACCGCCCTTTCACGGGTTGGACGGAGTGGAGTTCAAGTACATGGCTGCACTTTTCGACCTATTCAACCTCGCACCGCTCGCCCTGCAGTAACTGTCCATGACGTCCAGCACGGTGCATGCTGATGCCTCGTCCGGGACGACAATAGACAAGTCGTCTGCATAGGCGAAAAGTGCAACTGGAGGGGTACCTGGTGGAAGTAGGAACTTGCCAATTCTACTGTCACAGGATAGCCTCTGCAGAAGGGGTTCGATTGCGAGTACGTAGAGAGCAGGTGAGAGCGGATCTCCCTGCCGTACACCACTACCCACAACGAAAGCCTCCGAGACGCGATCCTGTATGAGAACAGCAGAAGTCGGTCGAGAGTACAAAGCTTGGACCATACGCTGAAAACCCACGCTAAAGCCGGCCTCCTTCAAAACCCGAAAAAGGTACCTGTGGCTGATGATATCGAAAGCCTTCTCCTGATCAAAGGAGCAGAAAATACCGGGAAGTTTCCTGGCATTTGCCCACAGGAGAAGGTCTCTAACTGCTAAACCGTGAAGCTGAGTGGAACGTCCCTGAACGCAGCATGCCTGGTATGGACCCAAAACAGTGTTGAGAACTGGAGTGAGTCGCATACACAGACACTTTGCTATGAGCTTGTAATCGCAATTCAGAAGTGTGATGGGCCGCCAGGCTCTTAGATCGGTGCTTCTCGACTCATCCTTGCACAGGAGAGTGATTAGCCCCTCTCTTTGAGACGCTGACAAAGTCCCTTCACTGAGCAGCCTGTTCACCAATGATGTGAAAGGCTTCCCTAACAGTCTCCAAAACTTCACATAAAATTCAACTGTCAAACCATCGGATCCTGGACTGCGATTGTGCTTCATAGACTTCAATGCTGCCAAGAGCTCGTCTTCAACTATGGCTGTGTCACCAACCACCGGCGGTTCGGTTGGTGGAACGAATGGAAAAACAGCCGGAGTGGCAGCTGGCTCAGCATAAAGGTTCATGTAGAACTGCCTTGCCAGTGCAAGTACTCCTTCTGGTGAGTCGACTAAGCTACCATCACTTGGATCTACTACGGAAGAGAGAGTTGTGCTCTTCCTTGAAAGATGCCTGCGGAGAATGTTTCTGCTGCACCACGCTTCCATTTCCCACCGCTCCGCTCGGGTTATAGCTCTCAAGCTATCCCAGCGTCGCTGTAGGAGAATCCGAAGTTCCTTTCGGAGTGAGGCCAGCGCCGGACCAACCCCAGGCCCCCAGGACAGTGGCCTCGAGAGCAGAAGGATCGCGTCGGAGACGATTTTTATCTCCTCGCGCTCCTCCCGCGCTCGACGCTTGCCCCAAGACCTGAAGCACTCACGGACACTGGCCTTCACTTCGTCCCATTCTCTACCTTCTAGATTCGCTCTGTTGTGCAGCGAGCGAAACAGAATGGACGATACCTCTGCGGTTGCCTGCCTGTCTTTTAGGAGCCGTGGGTTTAGACGCCACGGTCTCTTCCCTTGCGGCACCAAACTCGAGTCGGCAAACCGCAGTATCAGGAAGCAGTGGTCGCTAAGAGCAGAATGGATTACCTCGGAGGAATGCATACTGGGAGCCAGTGATGACGAGACATAGAACCGATCGATGCGGCTCTGCACCCCCCGCCCTGTCCAAGTCATTCCTGACCCGACAGGGCGAAGCGCGCGCCAAGCATCAACCAGTCCCAGTTCATCAACGAGCCCCCGTAGTACAACATCTCCAGCCCTATCCCTGGATTTCGGAGTACCTCTTTTAGATACACGATCTACCTGCTCTAACACACAATTGAAGTCGCCTACAAGAATAAGCAGAGAAGGGCCCACTAAGTAGGACTCCAATGCAGCAAAAAACTCTCTTTGACCTTTATCTTTGTTTGGAGCATAAACATTAACAATTCGAATGCCAGAATCAAGGTCCACCGACAGAACACGGCCCTCGGCATCTCTGGCATGGCGGAGAACCAGGCCTTTGAAGCGCGGCATCAAAATGATGGCCGTGCCGAGGCAGCCCGACCCACCATAACTCCAGAAAGACCGCGTGCCAAAAGTCCCGTCAAAGTGGCTGATCTGACCTAATCTATGGACATAGGTTTCCTGAAGTACAAGAATATCTACATTTGCGGATCTAGCTAAGTCGACTATCGCGAACCGTTTTGAATTTCGGGACAAGCCTCTACAGTTAAAGGTAGCTAATTTAAGAGAGAAAGCCACATTGGTTGGAAGAAAAATTTAGCAAAAAACTAAAGAGAGCTAGAGAAAAACAAAAAAGCTAAGATAAAAGGGAAAAAGGCTAGTACTGGGTAATACTAGCCGCAAATAAGTCGATGGTACAAATGCCTAAGCGGGAGTCTCCTCGAGCGGAGACCCCGCAGCTGTTGATTCATACGACTTATCTGATACAATCGAACAGTCGCAATCGAAGCCCTTGCAGTGTTCACAAGGAGTGTCCTCCTCGCTTCCTGAAGAGTCCTCCATTTCTGACTCTGATCCTGAGTGCACCACAGCCGTGCGTTTGGGTGTAGGAAGACCAGGCTCCGAGCTATGGGAGCCACCACCTTCCGAGTCCGAAGACGACCGCCGTGAGGCCGCCTCCCTGGCCGCCGATCCAGAGCGCTTGCTACGGTTTTTCTTCCGTTTCTTACGGGACACCTCAATGAAAGGGGCCTCCGTGCTCGTGCTAGCAAGCGGTTCCAGCTCACCAGAGAGTTCGGCCGCCTCGGCGGGCACCGCTGCTGCCGCGGGGGCAACTACGGGAGCCGCGACCACCTCCTCGCCACCTCCCCCTCCGCTGGTCGCCGCGGCGGACAGAGAAGGGAGCGCATCGGCGGTCGCGGAATCTGCATCGACTCCGGCACTGTCTCCCTCGCTCAAGGAGCTCTGGCTGTCTCCGTTCTCCGTCGCAACTGTGGTGCTACCTAACACCGAAGTGGCCGCCGGCTCCGACGCAGATGGCTGCGGCTCAGAGCCCGAGGCCACTGACGAGTAGGTGCGGACAGGGCACGACGAGACCGCGTGGTCTCCGCCACATCGTACGCACGCCGCGTCGCAGCTCTCGTGACCGAACTGCTCGCAGCGTACGCACTTCGGCGTCTCACACGCGACCGCGTGGTGCCCCTCTAAGTTGCACCTACGACACAACCGTGCAACACCCTCATACTCGCACTGAATTACTCTATCACCAACCCGGAGAAGGTTAGGGACGGGCCGCGGTATCTCCATCCGAATGCGCCGGTTTCCTGTACCGACGCTAGGAAAACCCGGCACGCACTCTTCGGAGATCCCTAGGACCTTTCCAAAAACCTGTAGCCCTTCTGAGAGGGCTTGGTCTGGCAAGTCCGAGGGGTAGCCAAAAACCCTGACCACCTTCGTCCGTACACCACGATACTCAAACTGAATCTCGACATCTCGAACCTTCAAAGCGGGATCGGCTGAGAAGCGATCGACCGTGGCCTTAGTCTTGAACGTAACCTCGAATCGGCCTGCGTTCACCGGGCCATCGCGGAAGCAGGAGACGGGAGCGTCCAAACTCGTCGACTGCGGGAGTGAAACTCGCCACACAGGTGGGAGGCCCGTCCTTGCCTTGTATGTAGCGCTGTATGTGGGGGGTCAGTAGTGAGTGTTTGCGTACGCCGCACTAGGGCCGCCTCGCGTCGCGTCATGGAGTGGGTAGGATTTGGATAAACTCTGCAGTTGCTACACATTTCGTCTAATCTCTCGTGCCGGTCGGAACGCGCCGGAGCAAGAAATTCGGTACGGTTCAGTGATTCCGGCTACCACAGGAGAGGGCCCGGGAGACTTGCGCAGGACGTGGCATGTGCCACTTCATTCCCTCTAATCTCCGAGTAACCAGGTATCCACAGCATCCGCACACGTATGGAAGGGTGGGCATCAAAGTGGTTAGCTAGTGCGTTGTAATGCGCGTCTGGAATGTCACCTGTCGCGAGGGTTCGACAGGCTGCTTGACTATCTGTGCGTATCAGTATATTACGGGTATGTGGGTTGGGCATGGTAATGGCCTCCACAATGGCAGTGATTTCTGCCAGGCGTTGCGTGCTGTTGTTGTAATCGAACCCAAGTACAGTGGTACTCCATCTGAAGCTATCCCGGTTCGGTAGCCCTCGGAGTTCCCGAGAGACGGAGATGCGTCGGTGTACAAGATCCACTCTCGTGTGTTTTCGTGAAGATGTTGAGATTGTGCTTGGCGTCGTCCTGGCTGTCTGTTTGCGTATATGTGCCGTGGTACAGGTTCGACGGCGATCTGGTCGAGCGTCTCCTATGGGGGCTGGGTTGCTTCGAATGCTGGTGGTGGTTTTATATCGTAGCTCAACTCGCTAAGCAGGGCGTGTCCTTGTGTAGAGAGCTTGAGGTGGGTAAAATGTGCTTCACAGTGAAGTTGAGCCAGCTCGTCGAGTTTAGGGAGGATCGCCGTATCTTGAACCATAGCGGACTTGGCGTATTGCGGTGTACCCAATATTGTACTAGAGATTTGAGGAAGCATGGTTTCAAGCTTTGATTTTTGCGTCTTTGTAATTTCCATATATGGTTATTGATACACGACGCGGGTATGGCTAGGGCCAGGGTCATGCGTGAAAGTTATTCTTTGATGTCTCTTAGATTACGCATAGTGCCTTTCAAGAGGCGGTGAACTCGTTGCAATTGTTTGGTCGTATGTTAAAGCCATTCCTTGGACTTGCCGTCGTCTTGCAACCAGAAGCCTAGCACATTTATGTAGGGCTTCCTAGGAATGGGGTCATTCTGTATGGCGAGTGTAATAAGTTGCCGATCTTCCCGAGCCTTTGGAAGTTTCCCGTTCGTGATGACGATGTATTCTGATTTGGCATTGGATAGACTGAGTCCTCTTTCTTGGAGGTACCGAGCTGTGGTGTCAACGGCCGACTGTAGCGTGTGTTGTATGTGTGATGGTGAACCTTTGCAGGTCCAGAGGGCGATGTCGTCCGCATATATTGTAAAATGAAGGTCTGGAACTGCTCCGAGATGGCGCGCCAGACCGTTGAGAGCGAGGGAGAAGAGGGTTGGTGACAGAATCGACCCTTGCGGCACCCCTTGTTGGAGGTACCGTGCGTCTGCTTCTACCTCATTTACCTTCACGAAAACCGTGCGGTCAGTAAGAAAGTTTCGGACATAGTTATACAGCTTCTGCCCCGGTTCAATCTCTCTTAAGGCCTTCGAGAACCACTTTGTGGGCGACGTGGTCAAAAGCACGCTTGATGTCCAGGCCAACTACGGCACGCAGTTAAGAAGTACTGTATCAGGGGCGTAGCCAGAAATTTTTTGCGGGGGGGGGGGGGGCGCAAGCTTCTGCTTTCCTCTACGTCGCGTGATCGATAATAAATATCGGTAGTTTAAGCAGACTCTATACATGTATATCAAAGACATGGGCGCGAAGAGAGCGCGAGGATAAAGCGGAGGAGGAGGGTGCAGCTGAACCATAAGACAGAAAGCGGAGCAGGAGGATATGGCGAAAGCGTGAGAAGAAATGCGTAGTGCCGCGCAAGACGGACTCTGAGGCTACGATGGCTACGAGATGGCGCCAGAGTAGAGCGCGTCGTCTGGTCGCCAATGCACTGCGTGAGCGGAGGGCTAGACGTTTGCGGCGGCTGCTGTGAATCAACGCCCACGAGTCACCCACGCGCCGCCTCTCGCGATCTCCCGATTAGCGAGGCACTCGCGCCACACTTCGGTACTTTTGGAACGTGCCGAACGAGACATTTGCCGCACAAACCGATGTATCGCGAAATGAAAACGCGTGTACAGCTGTGCTCAAATTTCGCATTAGGTAATATCGTAATCATCGGTGAATTTTTTTCAACACAGAACGTCTCTATTTGCTCCTTGCATTGGCATCGTTGAGGGCTGGCTTCACGTAGGTCGCGTATTCGTCGCTTTTCTGTTAGTGCGAGAAAAATAATTTTGCATCAATTGAAGCGGTATTTGTTGGACTGCACTGACTAAACCAGAAAACTAGTCGAAAATAAGGTGAGGCAAGATTGGGGCGTCAATTTATCCGCAATTTTGGCGCAACTTCCTCGGTGAAAAGTAGATCGCTTCATAGCGCTAATTAATCATGTTACAGCATATTCTCCTCCAGCAAAAGAGAATCGGAAGTTGAAGCTGGATTTTTGTACACAGAGTGTGCTTACCTTCTCTGGCGTTTCCATTTGCTTCAAACTTGATCAATACGACTATCATGGAACACAGCTCAGTCACTGCCTCCACTTTTTCCCTTGTTGGTTTTGTGATGCAGGTGATCATGCCTGAAACATTTTCGTAAATGTAGTTCCCATCTAATGTTCCAGGCAACCTCCCCCCTCCCCCATTTTTTTAGATCTGTGAATAATAAATACATTCTACAAGAAGGAAGATGAAGTTTTCACACGAATGTTGCAAGGAGACGAGGATTAAAACAAGCGAATCACCTTATTTCTCTCGCTAAACGTCCACACTTTTGTCCTACAATGCGTGAACAGGGCTTTTCTGGGAACATATGCGAACGCAAATCTACGTTGTACCGCGCTAATATTTAGAACCTGCATCACAACATGCGCGTCGGAATAATTTTTGAAACTCCATCAGAAAATTCAAGACGCTAGGTTTCAGTGTCGCTTATGGGGCTTGCTGACAAATGCGTGGGCCTGTTTCATTTGTCAGAAATAATTGGCTCGTCTCCAAGCAAGTACTTTGCCAAGCGACGTATATTCTGTAAATCGGAACAAATAATTTTCCTGCGCTTTCCCCATCGTGCCGAATGCTTTTGGTTGGCAATGAGGTTTAGTCTGTGCGAAACTAGTGCGTATAATGAATGCATGAAGTGCTTCAGATTTAGTGTATGTAAAGCCGAATGAAAGCACGTAGCTTGTATTTAATTCCTATAGTGAAATAAAGAAACCACCACCATTATTTGACAGCTGGAAGCGGAAAATGAATACAGGTACTAGACCGTATTCATTTGCAGGCGAGGGATTTCCGAACAACTTGCTTGTGGCAGATAGCGCTCTTGCATGACTTGAACACAGAGGGCAACCTACTTCTACGGTAAAGCGGTATACACAATAGAATTCAGAAAATATGTCTAACTTATTCATTTACGTCACTTATTGTAGATTACCAAGTGCAACCCGTGACATCGCAAGCGTATCTTCCAGGAATGAACGGATTCTGATAAAGAGAAAGGATAAAGGAGTACAAGAAAAAGTTTTGAGAGTTGTATCCAAACAGTGCGACTAAATACATTAGTATTTCAGTTCGCACTACCGCTTCTTAATAAATAACCTTTCATGAAGGATGTATTTTGTGGCGCAATCGAAGGCATACAACTCGAGGTGAAGTGGTTTCACTGCCAAAACATGTAAGAAATTTTTAAAACAATATATATTTTCGTCGACGTAGCCTTTTTTCTAATACGGGCAACACCCATTAGTTCACGCGATGGCAATGCCATGCCTGCAGAAGGGAAAAACAGAGACCGACTCGGGATAATGACCGTAATAGCCATCCACGCTAATCGGTTGCATTAGAAAGCATAAAATGCCCCATTCTGCGAAAATCTGGCGTCGTTGGGAATGTGCTTGACCGATGGTACCAAACGTGGCCGATGGCGCGAAGAGTAAAAACACGTCAAAGTTGCTCGGATTGATGTCAAATTTCTCAGGGAGGTTCCTCTAAACAAAGTAAATTAATGGCTGTGAAAATAAAATTTGGCACATTTTGGTCTGAGTAGCTACATTGTGGTAAAGAATGCCAACGACGGTGTCACGATGCCGGGACACCTTTATGCCGGTAAAGGAGCGGCGCTTTTATGACGTCCTCAAAAAAGTCAGTTTCGCGCGAAATAAAAACTAATTGAACCGGTTGTAATAACACTTAGCTTTGCACACAGTGTCGGAAGGCGAACTAGGGGTGCTGCGCGCAGGTCGAATGTTCCAAAGCTCGAACGAGCTCTGTTTGCAGTTGCTTCTAAATGTCTTGCGAGCCAGGAAACTTACAACTTACCGCGTTAACTGAGAAAACAGCATCATCTGCGTGCACCGCTGAACTAAAGTATGCTATGAAAGCAATATCTCGCCTCGCGTCGTAACATGGCATGATCAAGTTCAGACCTTCCGAGATAGTCGTCTTTCCCGCTGCCGTGCCTGGAGACAAAACTACATTACGGACAATATTCCTGCTTCTTAAAGCATTAGTAATACTAATGCTAGAGCAGGAAACTATAAACGAACAAAACCAGATGAAGCTTAGATGTACATCACTATAATTTATTAAAGCGCCTGCCTATAAACAAAGTACAATCCGCGAAGTCAAACGCCAGCAAGATATTTAAAATAAACAAGAATAATGCAATTGTCGACTTGCCGGGAAGAAAGAAGTCGGCCCGAATGAAATTTTTTGAGCAAGCTAGCATAGCGTTAGTCACCTTTTTCCAATGCAGAAGTTTATAAGATAAGTCGCTCTCTGATGTGTGTCGTCTGCTTTTCTTTAATTATGCGTTGCTGTATACAAAAAAGAATTCATTAAGCGCATGCCGCGACAGGCGACCTTTCGCTTCAAGAATGGATCGGCTGTCTTGCGGCGCCGCCAATAGGTGGCGCATGCCAAGAACGCTAAACGCACTGGTGGGAAAAAAAGCAAGGAAAAAGATGGATACGGCCTGATCTCTTAAAATGATAGGTAGCGGTACAGGGTAAATTTTTGAAAAAGAAAAAGAACAATGAGAGGTATACAAAAATGCTAGATAAAGAACATGTATAGTATACCCGATTAAATAAAGTAGGCTACGTGACTATTTGTCGCCGCCCCGTTTCAAAGGGGATGCCAATATTCATCATCATCAAACGTTCGTGGCATGCCCGCCACCCCGTTTCAAAGGGGACGCTCATAGCATCAATCCATCCATCCTTAAAAAAACTTTCTTGGTCAAATTTAATCCGCAGTTCCTCACTACGGCGTGCCCCTTGATCAAATCGTGGTTTTGGCACGTCAAACCAAATACTGAATTTTAAAACTCGCTTTCTGCAAATTTCGTCTACGGAATGGTAATGCTATTTGGCTTATCCCCGCCAAAACGGTAATGTTAGACTAGAAATTTGGAGGACGTTTAAGCTTCGTTTTTACGAGTGTAGAGCGATAGCATTCAAAGGTCCCTGACTGCTTCTCACGCTTGCCGACAACTGCAGCTTACGCAACCGTAATGGTTACCGTGAAACGCTGGCGGCGAACGCTATTGCACGGAGGCGAGCTTTCTGGTAGAAACGCTGTGGGTGTTTTGATTCGTGGCATTTGTTTGTGGGTTGTCATTCAAAATTCCGAGGAATAGTAATGTGAATAATGTAAGACAAGGCATGAGCATCATTAGTGATAGAATGGTGTGGCAATATACTCCGCATATACCACACGTCATATAAGAAGGCGTGGCATAAACAAATAACTAAATATACTCTCGAGGGCCTGCGTGGTTGGGGATGATTTTCTGGGTCGCGGACGACGGCGCCGACACCAACGCCTGATTTTCTGCGACACAGGACCCTTAACGCTATCGCGTTGAAAATGTCTATTGACGTTCCAGGGGCGTATTTTTTTTTCCTTGTCAAATTCGCCTTAAAGTTCGATGGGTGCGAAATGAACACCCGTGCCCCCCATTATCGGGGGCTCGTTAAATATCTCCTGGTGCTCAAAATTATTCCGGAGTCCCCCAGGAGGCGTGCCTTGTAATCAAATCATAGTTTTGGTAGGTAAAACACCAGAATTCACTTGAACGCTTTGAGAACGAAATGCTGTATGAATGCAGTGTCCTTCGTTGTTGTCTCGTGGATCTCAATATGAGTTTCAATGGGCTCTATATCCCATTTTTCTACGACAGTCTAAGCAGGGAAATGCTCACGACACACAAACTTTATATCCCATGTGTATCTTCGAGAATGGGTGTCAGCAAGGAAATGCTCAGGACACACGCACGCACACACACACGCACGCACACACACACACACACACACACACACACACACAACACACACACACACACACACACACACACGCACGCACGCACGCACGCACACACACACGCCCACGCATGCGTGCATGGAAATGCAAGAATGCTCAAACGTACGTATGCTTACACATGCAAGCACGCACTTGTGCGCACGCAAATAATACGTGGACACAAGCACGCGAGCAGACACGCGAACCCGAATAACCACTCCCTCTCTGCTGCCACTGAAAAGCCTGCGCGTGAAGACAGAATGGCACTCGCTCTGCCATTAGCGTTCCAGTGCCAGCTGTAATCGTTTTGCGGTTCAAATTTGCCGCCTTTTCGAGTCAACGTAGCCTTTGCCGGCAGGGTGAAAAACGATTTGCGCCTGTCGTGCGACTTCACCGCTTATCCCTGGCTAAAACATTGCTTTGACGCAGCGCGAATGTAAATGCCGTAATTGCATGTGTTGTCAGAAGAGACTACACTCTCGGCGCTGTTAGTTGAAATTTCTTAAAACTCGCACTATCATTTGAAATTAATTTCGTCAATGCTGGGCCCATTCAGTTACCCTGGTTCATTGCCGTGAAGGTCCAATGGGTGCTGAACGGCCAATGTACAAAATCGTTAAGTATGAGCACGTATGCACTGCATTGTAACGAATATCGAGTTCAAGGTTATTTTTCTGAATCTCATATATGCATATAAGGAGGAAGCTGGAGCTCTGTGAATCAGATCTAACTACATGGTAAATGAGAAATCGTCTTTCTCGGTAAACATTGCGTCAAATTTGAAAACGTTTGCTGCATTAAAAAAAGATAATATCTAGAGACTGCCTCTAATCAATTTGATTTATGCCGTCATTTTTTTCATAAAAATTGCTGAAAATCTAAAAGCTTCCAGAAAAAAAATACTATCAAGTTTACAATCCGCGATGAAAACGATATAGCAGTTCTCTAAATCGCATCTAATAAGCACATCTAAAGCGGATCAACTTGATGTATTATACATGACTCCGAAATACACCGCAAAGAAGAGAATGACACATTGGCAAACCCTTCTTAGACATAGTAAGAAATCCACGTAAGGCACAAATTATTACATCAATTTTGTCTGATTTCAATAATCCGACGGATGCACCTCACAGAACTGCGATATCTTTTAGGTGCAGAGCTGTGGATTTCTAAACGTCGGGCTGTATTTTTTTTCTCCTAACTTATCAATTTTCAGCAATTTTTGTAAGAAACTTAAACCATAAATAAAAATTACGCTTTCAACGGTCACTAATATTTAGCTTTTTTTATTCAAATGCCGCCAGTTTCCTTAAAATTGGCCATGGGCCCGAGCTAATGCTTCCTTTTATTATATATGAAGAGAAATGTTGATGTAGGACGCTCGTGCCAGGGTACTTACCAGTCGCGCAGCCGCTCCCATCCCTATGATGAGAGCGAAAACAATAAAAATAAGATGAAACGAATCAGGGAGGTATCAGTGGTACTTTCGCATATCTTCATTTATGAGTCGAATATCTTTATCATTACGTGTTGATAACGTTCTAGCTGTAACTCCATACACCATATGGAGTTAGGTGTATGGAGTTACAGTGGTCGTGATGACTCGTTCATGTCGTATTTCTATGGCTTAGGTATATATACTTCGAGGGGAATAGAACGCTGGATGTCTTTAGGAAAGAAGAGAAACATTAATCGAAATTTTACGCCGTGTGTCGAGTGTTGGGATACCGAGTTCTTTCATTAGTGGTGTGGGAGAGCCTGGTTGTCGGTATTTTTATAAGACAAACAGCTTTGCGCTGTATCATCTCGAGTGCGCCAATGTTCGTTTTTGTCTAGGGGTCCCAAATTTTGCATGCGTGTTTCAGTTCAGGTATGATGCTGGACGAATAAGCTAAAAGTTTATTTTTGCAGGAGCATGCTTTAGTTTATGCCTTAGGAGAGAAAGTTTACGAAATGCTGCGTCATAAATGTTAAACATATGCGAGTTCGTACTTAGGTTTCTGTTTATAGTTACACTTTGATATTCGTCAACCTGATTGTGTTCAAAAGACGGAAGGCTGTGATAAAAGTGGCTGATCATTGCGTATTATTGTATTCTGTTCACTGAAGGCACAAACGCCAAACAGTCTGACTTGAACTTGCAATGTCATTATTAAAAATAAAAACAATATAAGGGTCCGAGGACGCTTTTTTGAGGGACGCCCGATAATACCAGTAATGGGTAACACGCACAAATGTCAATAACAACAAACTGGGCGCGGTTAGTTAAATACGCAGTTGCAATACCTCAGTATGTGAAACAAGGTCGAAAGCATCACTAAAACCAAGGAACATAAATCAACCTTTCCTGTTTTATCTAGGACGCTCGCGAAAAGAATTAACAACCGTTACTAACTGCGTGACTGCGGTAAACCCTTTCCGAAAACCGTGCTGCAGGCGGAAAAGCATGCCTTTTACTTTTAAATAGTGAGTTAAAAAGTTTGCGACAGTATGCTCAAGCATCTTACAATTAATATATAAAGCGAAATCTGCAGGTAGGACACAAGACTAAGGTACGTACCGGTAGCTCCCCCACCTCCAGCGGCTATGTTGAGTGCGAAGTCAGCATGAAAAAAAAAATGAAACGACTTAAAAAGAATATCAGTGGTAATTCTGGCATATCTTAATTTCTGAGTCGAACATCTTCAGCATTCAGAACGGCTGCGTTGTTCCCTCTCGATGTGCTGTATTAACGAAGCCTCAGCACATAGCATCCATTTCTGATTTTTCATAAAAACTCTTGGTTCCTGTAAAAACAGTGCTGGAGTACAGCGTGTTATTCTTATTTGGAACACACTTTGAAAGAGCCTGCAAAATATTCGCGAATTACGTCGCAAGAGACAAGTTGTCGGTGTAAGCAGACATGGTTGGCAACCAAACAAGTGCCATTCGTTCAATAAAAACCGTAATTACAATATTATCTTTCGTTCTAGAATTGAAACTCTTGCCGCTAAATTACTCGTTCAATTAAAGTGATTACATCTGGCGGCACCGCGAAGTATTCTTCGCCATCAAAGCAACCTGTGGCATAGATAGGCGGCTCGAAGTGAAGCTCCAAGCGCCTTTCCTTATTTCCAAAAGCTGATGCCAACTGGAGCTTTGCGCAGCCTTCCTATTGGATGCGCAGTTCCTGTACCATACGGAACGCTGTGTTGTTCTCTATGGCAATGAATTAACAGCGAAGCTGTTTAAGCCAGCCGTAAATTGTGGCTCGTGGTGCGTATCGGGAAACTGGCGAGCCGTATCCATGGCAACCAAGAGGAGGAAGAGGAATCAGCTCCCTCTCCTACCGACTCTCTCCTCTCCGCTGCGCGCTGAGACAGGAAAAAAAAAAGAAAAAAAAAACTAACTGGCCGATTGATACCGAGCGGCTAGCCTCCAAGGCGTTCGGCATCGGCAAAGAATGTTCTTTGCCGACGCCGAACGCGTTCTTGGCACTGTGCCAACTTTGGTTAGCCTGCCTGCATTTGTGGCATGCCAGGAACGCTGTCGCTCGTAGGCGCCGACGCGTCCAGCGCTATAGTCACGCGACATGTCGCGAAAGGGAAGATGCCTCCGAAAATGATCGCTCGAGAATACCTTCCTACATGCGTAGTTAAGTTCAACCAAGTTAAGATGTAGCAGCAACCAAGCTGACATCTGGCAGTAGCAGCCAGTAAGAGGATCGAGAGTTTCGCTGGGCTTAAGCTTTGAACGACCGAGTGCAACCTTGCCCGTTTTTAACACGAAAGTGTTTTATGCCGGGGTCCACCAAGACTTCACTGACGTATTTCCGTCACGGAAATACGTCACACGAACATACACGAACATAATACAAAGAAAGAAACCAGAAGAAAAAGTTCCACAAACATGCAAAATTTGGAAATCGAACCCACGACCTCTCGGTCCGCGACGATAGATCGCCGAGCGTTTAACCCATTGCGCCACAAACGCATTTGCAGAGAGCTACACAGACGCGCCTTATATATCTAACACTCCTCCGTGTACCCGCGCTCTTGCTCGGGGCGGTGCCGCCGCCTACGAGCAGAAAAGAGAAGTACTGCATTATGACACTAACGCGCACGGACAGTGAACGCTTCGGTGGTCTCAGCACTTCGACGCCTCGATGCCAGCATTCGAAGGGACGCTGGCATCAAGAAGCACTACCAACGCCACCTAGGTGGCGTTCACCGTACTCAGCACAGCGGAGCGTGGCCTCCGCAATTAGCTCTGAAAATGTTTCTGAAGTTGATCGCGGAGGCTGCAATTACGACGCGCTGTACGCGCTGATTTGACTCGGTGACGATTCAGTTACGTGCTTTGTCTTGCGCGTTGTATTAGTGTGTCAGTTACGTGCTTCGTCTTTCGCGTTGTGCTAGCGTGTGCAGCGTAGTGCAGCTTCCATATGCACGACGGTTGCTCATGGTCATCAACGTTGGTAGTCGTGATGGAGGAGACGTGCCACCAGGCGTCAGCGTGGGTGCATCAACGCCTAAGGGCGCTTTAGCCACAAAACACCAATAGACATTATATATCAATGTGCAATAAACATTACACTACTTCTGTGAAGACACGTTTCACTTTCGTGTTCTATACCGATTCCTATATAAGAGGGATCAACCACATTTTTTTTAGTGCCCCGCACTACCTCACAGCTAGGTGGGTGGTACTCTGAGCCTTCCTTCGTGGTTCTGTCAGCCCATTCATGGTAATTTCATACGAATGAATTAGGTGTACACTGTAATTATGAAGTTATTAGTGAATACATTACTTTGTTTTGACTTTCAAATGAAGGACGCTGCGGCAGACTACACATCGGTAGTGACGTAATTGAACCTCAATGGTTTTCTTAATAAGCATACTTCAAAACTGCAGTGTAACTTGCAATTGCCGCTACGCGTTTTCCTTGCCATCACGTATTGAAACTGGCGTATCCTTATTGCTTACTCGGCATGCTGCAAAACGACATTGCCACACATTTTCCGCCAGTTATGACTACCTTGCACTATTCGAAGCGGTATTAGTAGTACAGGCATCACCTACCGGTGTTTCAATGACATTACCGCGTAAATTTTGGAATAATTGTAAGCTCTTGAGAAAGTTTCGAGCGCTGATAATGGCGCTTTGCCATTGTTGCGATGACGTCGACAGCGTGAAATAGAGAACGTTATTAACTGTTTAAGGAATTTTGCGCTGTCAAGACACATCTGTTTATCAGAAAATTTGTTCGTGCAAACATTACACGGTGTATTATCAGGAATGTCGATCACCGCAAAGAACTAGAAAAGTAGTTCTAAGTTTATTTGACAGTAAACTCGGGGCCGAATTCGCGAAATTCCGGAAAACCTTTTCGCGAAAGATAGCTAAAAATAGTAATCCGAGAGCTGCCTCGCTCTCGTATCTGACGCCGCAGACTAACGGGGCGGTGGCGTTCTGGACCGTGCGTGGCGAGTGGCGAGTAAGATCTTGTATTTTGGGTATAATGGCAATGGTCGCGTAGATTGATTCACCACGCCAATATGTTCGCGAAAAGCAGTGTGAAGTAGGCCTTACGTATTACGGAATCTGATAACACGGGGACTGAACTGGTCTCTTGAGACACTGGCATACTGTGCTACTCTTATCCACGGCAGCGCTATCAGCGCCACCACCGGGTGTGTCACGTTAGATACCTCTGACATAGCCCGAATCTCTTTGCTCGCCAGCAAGCGGCAAGTGTGGAAGCATCAGCAGCCGCTCCAGCTTTTCATCACGTGTTCAGTCAACCGCGTTGTTTCCGTTGCAATCGCCACGGCCGCCGGTATCCCCAGCTGGTAATTAGGAAGTCCTTTTCAACGTAGCGTATTAATATCGTCGAGGGAATCTGATGTCAACTATTGGGGGCGAGCTCCACCACTGAAAAAGCTGGCGCCACCATCTTCATTGAGGCTTCATTCTACTGCTGGTTCGGGGGACTCCATCGCGGCGACCGCGCACAATGGGCGTTCACTGTACGCATTCGGTAAAGAGATAGCACCTGTAAACTATTCTTCGCTTTCTGTTTGCCCGAGATTATTATTTTGACAGTAAGGAAGTTCCCTAGTTTGGAGAGTACTAACAGAAATGGCCAGGAGGGCTGCCACGCGGTGCTTTTATTGAGCGCCGACAGCGACTACGCAAGCGAGGCGCTTCCGACAGATGACGACTCGGTAAGTCCTTGCCCCCAATAGCTAACTGGCCTGCTCGAAGTTGCAGTCGTAAAAATGCTTGCCGAGGGTACACGTGGTTGTGTTTTGTTTCCTAGAGCTTGTACCGGACCACGGTTGACGGAAAGGCGTTAGGCAACCGCGGGGATTGGTGTGCCGAGGCAAAGAGCCTTGGTTATCGCTGTTTTTTTTTTTTCGCTTTAAAAATAGATAGTAGTAGTAGGGTGAGGGCGATCCGTGCGCCGAAGTCATTTTCACGGAAAAACTGCAGGCGGCGCTGTGGCTCCTTTCACCTGAGCCGCACCGCACTGCGCGCTTGTTGGCCCCGCACTAATCGGAAAAGTATGGTATAGGTCTAAAGCTCATGCTTGACTAATTCTAATGGAATGCGAACCCAGTGAGAACCGTAGGTAACGTACACCTTCCATAAGCTTTTGGACTTTAAGCGGACGGAGGCATCAACCGGTCAGCAGTTGATATAAGCAACAGGCATTTAGAATATTGCTTGAAAAAAAGCAGGGAAAAGAGCGATACGACTGGATCTGTTACAGTCAGAGGTAGCGGTTCAGGGTATATTTCCAAGGAAACGCATGTCTGACATGCATACAAATATGCTAGATAAAAACATGTATTGCATGCGTTATTAAACGAAGCAGGCTATAGGTCACTTTGTCACCGCCCCGTTTCAGAGAGGATGCCAATAAACTGTGCCAATAAACCATCATCATACACGGACACACATGGGTGAGTGGTGGTCTCGACGAAATACGGCGGTAGCTGTGTGACGATAGATACGCGGGGACCCGAGCAGTGGTGAAGAATACCCACAGAATACCTCCCCCCCCCCCCCCCCCCCCCCCATGGTCACCAATCTATCCAGAACACTGGCTCAACTTCGTCGGTGAAAAGTAGATCGCTTCATAGCGCTAATTTATCATGTTCCAGCATATTATCCTCCCGCAAAACGTAAGAAGAAGTTGAAGCTGGAGTTTTGTACAAAGAGTGTACTTACCGTTTCTTGCTTTTCCATTTGCTTCAAACTTGCTCACGACGACTATCTTGGAATACAGCTCATTAACTGCCTCCACTTCTTCCCTCGTCGGTTTTTTGATGCAGATGATCATGCCTGAAACGTTTTCGAAAATGTAGTTCCGATCCAATGTTCTAGGTAACCTATCCCCCTCCCCCATTTTTTAGATCTGTGAATAATAAATACATTCTACAGAAAGGAAGAGGAAATTTTCATACGAATGTTGCAAGGAGACGAGGATTATAACACGCGAATCGCGAAGCTTCTTTTTCTGGCGATACGCCCACACTCTTGTCCTACAACGCGAGAACAGGATTTTTTGGGGAGCATATGTAAACGCAAATCTAGGTAGTACCGCGCTCATATTTAGAACCTGGAGCGCAACATGTATGTAGCGTAATGACGAAGATAGCACAAGCGTCGCTATGGTCGCATGGCTCCTGAAGTCAGGAAGAGAAAAGACAAAAGGATCGGTGTCTCCGGTTTTGTCTCGCGCTGCCGTTTGGCTGGAACTGCTCCGGTGCTCTTTGCGCTGGACATAACGTGACTGGGTTTAAACGCCAATAAACCCCATATCAGTAGGAACATTTGGTGAAACTCCATCAGAAAATACAAGACGCTAGTTTTCAGTGTCGCTTATAGGGCTTGCTGACAAATGCTCCGGCCTATTTCATTAGTCAAAAATAATTGTCTCGTCTCCAAGCACGTACTTTGCCAAGCGACGTATATTCTTCAAATCGGAATAAATAATTTTCCTGCGCTTTCCCCATCGTTCCGAATGCTTTTGGTTGGAAATGAGGTTTAGTCTATGCAAAACTAGTGCGTATAATGAATGCATGAAGTGCTTCAGATTTAGTGTATGTAAAGCCGAATGAAAGCACGTAGCTTGTATTTAATTTTTATAGTGAAACAAAGAAACCACCACCATTATTTGACAGCTATAAGGGGAAAATAAATACAGGTACTAGACCGTATTCATTTGCAAGCGAGGGATTTCCAAACAACTTGCCTGTGGCAGATAGTGCTCTTGCATGACTTGAACTACGCAAAGAGCCCAACCCTATTTCTACGTTAGAGCGGGATACACAACAAAATTAGGAAAATGCGTTTTCAACTTATTCATTTACGTCACTTATTGTAGAATACCAAGTGCAACCGGTGACGTCGCAAGCGTATCTTCCTGGAATGAACGCATTCTGATAAAGAGAAAGGATAAAGGAGTATAAGAAAAAGTTGGAGAGTGGTATCCAAACAGTGCGACTAAATACATTAGTATTTCAGTTCAGAATACCGGCTAATAATAAAGGGATTGCACCTTTCATCAAGGATGTATTATGTGGCGCAATTGATGGCATACAACTCGAGGTGAAGTGGTTTCATTGCAAAGCTTGTAAGATATTTTTAAAGCAATAAGTCTTTTCGTCGACGTAGCCTATTTTCTAATACCAGCAACACCGATTAGTTCGCGCGACAGCAGTGCCATGCCTGCAGAAGGGAAAAGCAGACCGACTCGGGATAATGAACGAAATAGCCATCCTTCGTAATCGCTTGCATTAAAAAGCATTAAATGCCCCCTTCCGCGAAAATTTGGCGTCGTCGACAGCGCGCTTGAGTGATGGTGCCAAAAACGAGCCAGTTGACATTCCTACGTAGTATATGGGACGCCAGAAACAATCCCAGGCAAAGGAACCAACCATGCGTAAAGTGAAACCTGGAATGGATGTCTTAGCCAGGTGTGCGTTGAGTTGGGACCATGAATAGGGTTTGCGCTGCCAAGGGAAATAGAATCGAGGGTGACTGATAAGAACGACCATACAGAGCACATGATGCTGGGTGTCACCTAGGTCGCAGGCTTTGCTATCTTTTAGGCAAACGTCCAACTGGTGTAGTACAGAAATTGACATGCTGGGCGAAAAGCCCCACTGCCCCGATTCTGGTAGCCCTTGGGAAAGCGATGCTCCAAATGTCAAGGACGCTGCAGCCGCCCATGCGTGAAACGCGCTCTCAGGACTCCAACCAGTGAGAGTGCGCACAGGCTGCTGGCGCCGTCATCACATGAGGGTTAAAACCATGAATGTTGGCTTCCTAAACATGCATGAAGCGAGGAAGCTAAGCAATTACGAAGGGCTGTGCAGGAAGTTAGACTCTGAAACCATTAAGTTGTACGCAGTATCCGAGACGCATATTCGTGGACAGGAGGAGCCACAGGTTAATCCAATGTGGCAGTGGGCAGGCAACAACCGCTCAGGGGAAGCACGCAAATGCGGCGTATTGGCTTCCCATGGAGGAATGGAGCAATCTGGGGAAAGCTACAGTGCCAATGCTGTCTTCTCCACCTTGCGGTGACGAATGAACCGCATGATGTGAACGTCCCAAGTAATGCAGTGCATCCAGGAGAACATCCAGCGATGGCAAATTGACAGAGGAGTGATAATCATGGGAGACTTTAATGGCCACATCCAAGAAATAAACTGTTACTGAAATCTAAATAAAAGTGCATTTTCTTTGCTGCGCCAAGATGGCCTAAAATTACTGCGAAACAAACTCCCTACCCAGCCTTCACCTGAATGTGCGATCACTCTAAAATAAGCCTGATAATATGAATTGGCTCATTGATTCTACCGGTTTTCATTTGGACGCCATAATGGTCTCGGAAACTTGGTACACGCGACACATCGTTCGGTTTATGTGTACTGGTTATCAAACATTTGCACTCAATGGTCTGCAATGGTGGGCCGGCGCGTATTTGCTGTTCGTTAGTCACGCTCACTAAGGTCAAATTCTAGAAGAATTCTGTCTAAAATGATGATTACGAAACATTAACTGCGCAAAATGGCTCCATGATTACATCTGTAGTTTAGCGGCTTCCTAACGCTCGGTGTCATGCCTTTCTTTACTTTTTTGAGGGGGTGGTAGAAATTGTGTCACAAATTATTACGTACTGTTTTTCAGTGGTAACCTGAACATAGATATGTTATCTGTTTCCAATATTACTAGTGATTTTCTATAAGTCCTCACATCTAGCGGTTTTAATAAGGCTATAAATGAGCCAACCTGTACCACTGATAAAACAGCCTTCTTGATCTCTTTATTATAAATGCAGAAAGTGCAATTGTCTCAACTAGAACACTTGTGTGTGATATTAGTGACCTCTTCCTATTCTTGCTTATTACTGCTTATTACTTATTACATTATTGATCTTTCCTTGCAAAGCTTTCGAACCGCAGCTCAGAATCATGATTGGAGCCACCTTCTATTGTATACTGACGCGCATAGCATGTATCAAGCGTTCATTTTGTATTTTAAAGCAATCTATAAAATTTGGCAGGAAACATGGGACCAGGGAGAGGGGGTATTCTGTAAGAGTCCACCTAGGGGACTGTCCCCTTTGGCTGTCGGCCATTGGCTCCAGCGGCACGCGCAAGAAGAATACTAGCTAGCTGCTTCTCGCGCTTGCCGCAAGAGCCAATCCCGACTTATGCAATTCTTTATGAAGTGCCAAAGAAATCGCTGAGCCGAAGAGGGTAACAAAAATACTGTGAATGCTATCAGAGGGTCAGTTGAAGTAGGCAGCGGGTGCCTGCAAAATTTGTTAAGAAAGGGTTAAGGCGAAAGCCTTTAATGGCTCACTCGCGGCGTCCGGCCGTCCGTCCGTCCGTGCCCTGGAACGGTGCCAGCTGTGGCCTCTCCCCCTCACACTCTCTCAGCAATCACCGGCGCGCGCGGCAACGCTCCTTCGTCAGACGTCTCGTTGCAGCAGTCGAATTAGTTGGATGATTGCAAAACAGCCCTGTGATGATTCCACGGCAAGCGGTTCGGAGGAGCGTCCAAAAAATGGAGATTCCCCCGATACCAAACGCCAAAAGAAGAACGAGCGAATGCGCATGCGGCGGTAATCAGTCGAATGGACACACGCTTTCGTCGAACACACTTTGTAATTTACAAAGTGTTCTTCAGTTTTTTATGCCATGTTGAAAGAGAAATTTGTATACCTGGTAACAAAATGCACGTTTTAATGTGAATCACATGATTTCTTTTTTGGTAGAGCAGAGTATTTCGATGGTTCATAAAGCTCTCTACATTCGCGCCACGCGCCTCTGCAAATTCTAGCTTCTCGCAAAAAATTCAAAGGCACCGGAAAGGCAAACAATTTAAAGTCAGAAAGCACAGTAGTAGTGCAAAAGCAGTCCTGATCTCGAAGATGAGTATGCGGTAAGTTTTGAGAAGTGTAAGGTAAGAGGGACGCGGTGGTGTTGAAGCACGAGGAGCCTATTTTGAAGGCAAACAGAAGTACAAATACATCAAGCGACAGATTGAGAGCTCTTTCTTGATTCGGTGGATGGTGGTGCATGGCCCTTCTTAGTTGGTGGAGTGATTTGTCTGGTTAATTCCGATAACGAACGAGACTATAGCCTATTAAATAGGCGCAGTGTCCCCAGCACGTTACAACCTTCTTAGAGGAACAAGTGACTCCTAGCCGCACGAAAAAGAGCAAACAGGTCTGTGACGCCCTAGGATGTGCGGGGCCACACGCGCGCTACACTGAAGGAAGCAGCGTGTCTTTATCCCTGTCTGAAAACACTGGATAAGCCGTGGAACTTCTTTCGGGATTGGAGTACCGGCTTGCAATTGTTCGCCTTGAACGAGGAATTCCAAGTAAGTGCGAGTCATGAGCTCGCGTTGATTACGTCCCTGCCCTTTGTACACACCGCCCGTCGCTACTACCGGTCGAATGATTTAGTGAGGTCTTCGGAACGATGTCCGGCGCGGCCTTTCGGTTGCGCCGGTCTGTTGGAAAGATGACCAAACTTGATCATTTAGAGGAAGTAAAAGTAAAACGTAAGGGGGACTTGGTGGTGTTGAGGTACGAGGAACCTATTTTGAAGGCAAACAGAAGTACGAACACATCAAGTGACGCTTTGTTTTTCTTTAGATGAATATGATTGCTCGTTTGGTGTTTTAAGCTCGCCGTAAGATCTCGCACTAAAAATCTGAAAGCACTGTTTGCATAATTTCAGATAAGCGACTCTTCGTTACGGCAACTGAACGAAAAGTCAACCTCCGTCGATGCTTTGTTTTCTACCGAGAGCATGGTGTGGTACTCTTCTGAGAGGCGTAGTATCTTATTATTGCGATAGCAATTATATGGACAGCAGATTTCTGCCGTCGCCGTGAGGTTCCGTATGACGTCAGTGGAGATGAAATCGTCGCGGCGCGCCGAACTCTGTATGTGCGAGTGAAAGGGCGCGAGGGGCGCGCGCTTCCACGGTCAGAGAACAAACGCGCGTTCTGCGCCGTGCTCGCTTAAGGGCTGCAGAAGTAGGCGTCTCTTTCCTCCTTTACAATCACCATATATGTAGAGCAAACGCGCCTTCTTCCGACGCGCGAGAGGCCGTGGGGGAGGGGTAGGGAAGGCAGGCGACGTTTAGCTGCGGCACCAAGTGCCTATTTAGGGATTTGCTTCAGTGTTGTGCTCCGCGAGTGGCGTGCCCAACCCGACATCTGTGCCGCGTCCCCGGCTGTGCCGCCTCGTGCGCGCATCGCGTGGTGGGTGCTGTGCGCGCGACGTGCGTGTAGTGTGTTTGCCCCCTGTGCCGCGCGGTTCGCGTGTTGACTGCAGAGCCGAGCGGCATGGAGGGCTTCCGCGGGCCAGGAGAGCGCCCGCCGCGCGCGGGCCATCGTCGAAGTGCGAGCGCGTCTCTCGCGACCCTTGTGCCCGTGACGCTACAAGCGCTACAAGCGTCGCGTGAGCGAGGCGAACTAGAGGTGCGCGCCGCCGAGATCGTGGACGCGTGGATAAAGAAACAGGCCACCACCACCCAAGCAGCTGCCGCCGCGCCCGCGCCCGCCGTCACCGAGACACACGTGGCGCCGGCGGCGCCTTCCCCCCAGGCGAGCCTTCTCCCCGCGGAGCAAGTCGCCGCCATTGCAGACTTGGCCAGCGCCGCCCCGCTGCCCCCTTCGGACGACGAGGAGGCCATGGACTCCTCCTCCTCGCGCAAACGCACGCGCGAAGAAGAGAGTGAGGAGGAGGAGCAAACCGGTCGCCGCAAGCTGCCGCCGCCGACCGCCCCACCTTGCCCGGAGAGCAGGGACGACGGCGACGCCATCTCCCGGCGCCCGGGGGACTCAGCCGCCTCCTCGTCACCGCCCGCGGCAAGAGATGGCGCCCCCGCCGATCCGCCGCCTGCGCCGGCTCTCCTGCTGCTGATGATGATGATGATTTATTGGCATCCCCTTTGAAACGGGGCGGCGACAAATAGTCACCTAGCCTGCTTGATTTAATCAGGTATACTATACATGTTCTTTATCTTGCATTTTTGTATACCTATCATTATTTTTCTTTTTCAAAAATTTACCTTGTACCGCTGCCTATGATTTTAAGAGATGAGGTCGCATCCATCTTTTCCCTACTTTTTTGCCACCAGTACTCTAATCGTCTCTTGCTGATCTCTACGGCTGATCTGTTTATGTTTCCTTCCACTTTAAACCCAAGCGCTTCTGGGAGTTGCACGTTACCTACGGTTCTCGCTGGGTGGATCCCGTCGCATTCCATTAGGATGTGCTGAGTGGTCTCTGGATCTTTACTGCAGCATACACATGTCTCATCTAATTCCGAATATTTGTTCCGATATGTTTTCGTCCTTAGGCAACCGGCTCGAGCCTCAAATAGCAAGGCACTGCCCTTTGTGTTATCGTACAGATTTTCCCTTCTAATTTCTTTCTTCTCATTCTTGTAAATCTCCATTGTCCTTTTCGTTTCCATTCTTTGCATCCAATTCACGGTCTCTATTTCTCTCACTTTCTTTCTGATGACCCCTGGTTGTCTATTTACAGTTTCGATTATCCTGTACTTGGTTGTCAACTTCCTTGACCTCTTCCTCCATTCTGTGTCCACGCTTTTCATGTAGAGATACTTGTGCACTTTAGCCGCCCATTTATTTTCATCCATGTTCCTGAGCCTTTCTTCAAAACTAATTTTGCTTTGTGCTTCTCTGACTTCAAAAGAGGCCCAACCCATGTCTCCATGCACTGCCTCATTTGTCGTATTACCGTGTGCTCCCAAAGCCAACCGGCCTACTGATCTTTGGTTAACTTTGCTCCCCTCGAGCACCAGCGCCGCCCCTCGGACGCCCGGCGAGTCGTCCGCTGCCTCCTTCGCGCTCTCCCCGAGGGAGGGCGCGCGCATCAACACGGTCGCTCCTCCGGCTGCCGGCGAGGCTGGCGCGAGCCCTGCTGCGTCGTCTGCTACGGCGGACGCTCGTGACGCGCCCGAGTCTGTGCCGTTGGGGCTCGCGCACGATCCCCGAGCAGACACAGCCCCAGCCGGTCCGACGCAGCACGGCCTCGCCCACCCAGCGGCGAGGTTCCTAAAGGATCCCCCCCACCCTACTCTACCGAGGCAGGAGGGGAAAAACAAGAAGAAGCAGAAGAAGGCGGGGAAAAGCTCTGCACCCAAACAGGCTTCCCCCCCTGCTGCCCCTCCGGCCCCGAGGCCCACTCTGGCGGGCTCCGGCACACCCACAGCCAAGGCTGCTGCACAGGAGGCCCCATCCACCCATGCACCACCAGCTGAGGGCTTCCAGCTGGTGCTGTCCAAGGCCGATCGCCGCCGCGCAAGGGCACCAGTGAGTGCTGCCATCCCGGTGGACCCCGCCGTCATTGGCACGGCCCTCTTCCGCCCATCTGTGGTGGGTGGCACCTTCAGAGGAGCACCTCGCCTCTCTCTTGCGGCGGTGCTCTCAGCGCGGCCAGGTGTTGCCGCTGTGAGAGTCAATCACAGGCGCAACATCGTGGCCGCCGACGCCACCACCCAGAGGTGCTTGGAGGAGCTGCTGGCCACCACGGAGCTCCGGGGAATACCGGTGACTGCCCGGCAGCCTGCCGAGCGAGGCAGGAGCACTGGTTTTGTCCACGGCGCTGACGGCATCCCCGCAGACGCGGACCTGCTGGGGGCCATCGAGTGGGGAGTCCCAGTGCTGGCTGCTACCAGGGAGGCCGACACCATCACCATCCGGTTCGCGGGGCCGGTCCCCCCTGAGCATGTGAGCCTCTACAAGCTCCGGTTCAGGGTGCGGCCGTCCAGACCGCGTCCACTGCAGTGCCAGCAGTGTGGCCGCTTTGGGCACGTGGCTGCCTCCTGCGACTCGCCATCCAGCTGCCGTCATTGTGGGAGGTCTCACGAGCAGGGTGACAGCTGCCCCAATGCGGCCCACTGCCGCAACTGCGGTGGCCACCACCCCGCAAATACTCCTGCCTGCCCCAGGTGGCAGGAGGAACGCAGGGTGGCCACCATCTTGGCAACTGCCCCTGCTCCCCTCTCCCGCCGGGCAGTCCGCGCTGGTGTCCGGGAGGAGAACCTGCAGGCCAAGGCCACCTCAACGCCTGTGCAGGGCCTGTCTTATGCACAGGCACTGGCCGGCCTCCCACAGGCGCCCCAGCAGAAGGCAGCCCCCCCCGGACGGCCCCCCACACCGGCCCCACGGAAGCAGCGACGCCAGCTGCCTGCCACCCCTGGGAGCGAGCCCACCACAGCCCCAGCATCACTGGCAATGCCTGGCCCGGACCCTCGGGACCAGATCATTGCCAGCCTGCAGCTCGCCCTGAAGGCCATCGGGGAGATGCTGCCTGCCGAGAGCCCCCTCCGAGCCATCTGCCTGCAGGCAGTGGCAGTCCCGACCACAGTCAACCAGCATGGCTGAGCCCTCACCAGCCACAGCTGGGAAATGCCGTCGCCGCCCGAGTGTTCTCCAATGGAACACCAACTCACTGCGGCGGCGGCATGCAGAGCTGTGCGCGCACCTCCTGCGGTGTGATTTCGACGTCCTCGCACTGCAGGAGGTGTACACTGTGGCCGAGGACCTGCGGCTGCCGGGATACACGGGCTACTCTGGCGCCACCACCTGCTCGACGCAGAGCTGCACGGACGCTCCCTGCCTGGAGGGTGCCCACAAGAAGGGGAAGCCGAGGACTGCCATCTACGTCCGCAGCAGCCTGGCCCACTCGGTGACCCCAGTCTCGGACGTCGTAGGCGGCGCCATGGAGTGCTGTGCTGTCACGGTACGCCTTGACAGACAGGACACGACCGTGGCGAGCATCTACGTTCGTCCTGGACAACAGTGGGATCCCTCCATCCTGGTGCGGCTTGCAGCACGCCTCGGCGGACATGCAGTCCTGTGCGGTGACTTCAACGCCCACCACACCGACTGGGGCAGCCGCAGGTGCACCCGCCGAGGCAGGGACCTCTGCAACGCCATCAGCCGAGCAGGCCTGGTGGTACTCAACAAAGGAGGACCCACGTACGTCCGCCGTGGGGTGAGCACAGCCATCGACCTCTCCCTTACCACCGAGCAGCGCTCCTATGACTGGGCTACAACTCCCGACACTTGGGGATCTGATCACTTCCCCATCTTGATCACCCCCGGGTGTGGGAGAAGGCCGAGGTCACGAACATACCACGTCACAGACTGGTCCCTGTTCAGGAAGCGCTGCAGTGAGTTGGAAGATGGCTGTGACCTCCTGAGTGCCATCATGGAGTGCGCCCAGGCAGCCACAGTCCAGTGCTCTGCTCTGCCCGATACTCCTGCCCCGGATCTGCTCCTGCTCAACCTCCGTGCGTCCAGGCGACGCGTGGAGCGCCGAGCAATCCGGACGGGCAATGCAGAGCACTGGACCGAATACAGGAGAGCGGATGCCCGCTGCAGACGACAGGCCAGGCGCAGAAGGAGCCAGAGCTGGGGGAGCCTCTGCGCCACCATCGAGAACCGCTCCAAGGGCCCCCTGGCCTGGCGCCTCCTAAAGTCCCTGACCGGCAGGAAGGTCAACCGCCACCCCGTCCTCGCGGTGGCTATCTCGCTGGGCATCAGCGAGGCGGCCCTGGCGGAGTTGCTAGCGGACCACTTCGCCCCCCCGGCTGCCCTCGCTGCGGCCATCCTGCCGGTCGGACTTCCCCCTGCCAACCCGCCTACCTGCCTGCTGGAGCTGCATCCGGAGTGGGCGACCAGCCAGATCGCGGCCATCTGCCAGGACCCACTGACTCTCCACGAGCTGCAGACGGCCCTGAGGAGGGGCAAGCGTCGCAGTGCACCGGGAGCAGACGGAGTGACAGTCCAGATGCTCCGCAACCTGGCCACCAGTGAACAACGACGCCTGCTCGACTGCTACAACAACATCTGGTGGTCAGGACAGGTGCCGGAGGCCTGGCGCACAGCCATCGTGGCCCCCATTCTGAAGAGCAATAAGCCGGCTAACGAGCTGTCCTCATACCGACCGGTCTCTCTCACCTCCGCTGCCTGCAAGGTGATGGAGGCCATTGCTCTGGCACGGCTCGAATGGGTGGCCCGCGCCTGCGGGTTCCTCGCGGACCAGCAGACAGGCTTCCGGCGCCGAAGGTGCACTGCGGACTCCATCGCAGACGTCGTCTCCACCCTGGAGGACGCCAGGGCCAGCGGAGACCTCGCCATGCTCCTCCTCATCGACGTCAAGGGGGCGTTCGATGGCCTCCCACATGCGGTCGTCCAGCAGGCTCTGGACCTCCTGGGCATTGGCGGCAACCTGCGGCGGTTCCTGTCATCGTTCCTGAACGACCGCACCCTCAGGGTCCGCGTGGACCATGCAAGGAGCACTCCCCGTCCGGTCGCAGCAGGCGTACCACAAGGGTCAGTGGTGAGCCCGTTTCTCTTCAACCTCGCCCTGGCCCGGTTGCCTGCTGCACTGCCGACCGACCCTCACTACAAGGTGGAGTGCTCCATCTACGCGGATGACATCGCCCTGTGGGTGCGGGGACCGCCGCAGTCAAGCCGCCACGTGTGCCTGGCCCTCCAGAGAGCCCTGGACACCACGGCCGCCTACTGGGAAGCATCGGACTCTCGGTTTCGACGGGGAAGACGGTGGCCCTCCTCGTCCACCCGAGAGCAGCGGCACGGCGCTCAGCTCCCCGGCTGCAGCTGGAAGGCGTGCGCATCCCATGGAGTACGACTGTGTCGTACCTTGGGCTGCGCATCGACCACCGGCTAACCTGGCGACCGGCAGTCGGGGCCATGCAGACCCAGACCATCAGGGTCCGCAAGGCCGTGTCGCAGCTCCTTGCTCATGGAGAGGGCTGCTCGGTGAAGTGGGCCCTGCGGCTCTACGAGGCGGCGGCCACATCACGCCTGCGGTACGCCCTCCCGCTGGTGGCGCTGCCGCCACGCCGCCTCGAAAAGTTGGAGCTGCAGCACCGGGCGGCCATCCGACTCTGCCTGGGCGTCCCCCGGAGCTCCCAGATTGCCGCTACCCTTGCGGAGGCTGGAGCATGGCCCCTGTCGCTCCTCTTCCTGCAGCAGGGGCTGAGGCACGTCGACCGCCTCCACCATGCTCCTGATGGCAGAGGCCTGCTGCGTCGCCTCCAGTCCCGGCCTTCCTCAAGGATGGGTCAGCTGTGCCGCCTCTACGAGGAGGTGGTTGGCAACCCACCGCCGAATGCGGTACAGCTGCCCCCACCGCAGAGGCCTCCTGTCCCCATCGCCACGGAGCTGCCCGGGATTTCGAAGAGGCGCTCGCCCGCTTGCGCCCTGCAGCAGACGGCCGCCTGCCTCCTGGACGAGACCCTCGGAGACCACCTCCTGGTGTACGTCGACGGTTCGGTGGTACCGGACACCGGCTCTGCCACGGCGGCCTGCACGGCACCAGCCCTGCAGAAGAGCAGGCAGTGTCGACTGCCCAGACACGCCAGCTCGACTGCAGCGGAGGTGGCAGGCCTCCACCTGGCCGTCGACCTACTTTCCGAGGAGCTTCCTGGGGTACCAGCGGCCATCCTCTGCGACTCCAAGGCAGCCCTCCTCGGCCTGCAGAGGCCAGAAAGCGCCAGCCTAGGAGTCGCACTGCTGTCTACCCGGCTGACAGCGCTGCAGGACGCAGGCCACCCGGTGTCCCTGCATTGGATCCCCGCCCACGTAGGGATCCCGGGCAACGAGGCAGCCGACACCCTGGCGAAGGACGCCCACCACACCACTGTGCCCCTCAGTCGGGCCGTGACGGAGGGCGACTTCACTGGACTGAGGCTGCGGCGACACCTGGCGACCCACCACCCAGACAAACGGGTGGCACTGGGATGCCCCCCACGACCACTCCCCCAGCGAGGCCTGGCTCGCAGGGAGACCTCGCTCCTTCTCCGGCTCCGCATCGGCTGCAGCTGGACGGCAGCACGCAGCTACCGACTGGGACGAGCGACGTCCCCGGCCTGCAGCTCCTGCGGGGAGCCGGAGACGATCGAACATCTCCTGCTGGCCTGCCCGGCGTACCTCCAGCAGCGGGGCCCACTCCTGCAGGAGTTCCGCCGCCTGGGCCTCCCCTCTGGCAAGGAGGAAGATCTCCTCTTCCCGGCCGACACCGCCTTTCTGCACTTCGAGGCGTCGTGGAGTTCCTTGACTCGTCAGGGCTCTCCGCACGCCTCTAAGGACATTTCTACAAGCGGGAAGGCCTCACGGCTTCCCACCCCACCCCGGGCCTGACCGGCCTGGCACAACACCCCTGCAGACTCTGCGGCACACCAAGGCCTTCCATCTCGGCCTGATACGTGCCGCCTATGCCTGCCGGTTTTGCTTCGCCCAGCCGTGGCGACTCCACTCTATCCCTTCTTTCGCTCCCACTTACCCCTCCCCGTTGGCGCTGAGCCGTGCTCCCTCAAGGGCTGCAGAAGATAGCGCCAACCTTTCCCTTTCCCTCAAGAACCACTTATCATCATCAGTGCCTATTTATATCAGAGGCTCCGGCAACAGTCACCAACGCCGCACGCATTTTGAGCGAACGCGGGCAAACGCCGACGGCGTCGACAATAGTTCTGCGTGTTGCCGGGGCTGCTGCATGTCCAAGTTTATACAGCTGATAAGCTAATATCATTACTCCGTATAGCTCTCTACAGATTTGCTATCGCAATTGATGCTTCGCCTTTCAGGTGAAACTGCGACAACTTTTTATTATTGCGATAGCAATTATATGGACACTTCAACCGGATTTCTGCCGTCTCCGTCGCCGTGAAGTTCCGTATAAAGTATAAGGGCGATAAAAGCATCGCCGCGCGCCGTATGCGCGAGCGAAAGCGCGCGGGGCACGCGCGCTATCAGGAGACGCGAAACGCACGGCGGAACAGCAAA
>NC_051163.1:105117949-105161897 GCF_013339745.2 Dermacentor silvarum | reverse complement strand
TCAGAGTCAATCTATACACCCTAATTTTTGCCTCCACTTCATGCTGGTAGGTGCTCTCAGGTTTACATCTGCTAGTATGAGGTGTGAACGACCTCAAAACAGATGACAGGCCACTTTTGGGATGAGGGTTGAGCGTACACCACACAGTCGTTCATTATGGACAAGCACCAACAGTGCTCGCAGTGATTTGAGCTGTGAGTAGAGCGGTGATGGCTAACTGTTACAGCCGTGACAGAGTTTCTTGTGCAGATTACTTGATGGTGCACAAAAAAAATACCGTTTCAAAGAAATTTCCGCAAGGTTGGAGACGTCGGTCTATCACACTGCGGAAGCTATTGCAGCAAGCTGCCTGCCGCAGCACATGATGACCAGATGTGCCAGAATTGCTTCAGATGACTAAGGGAAATGCTGTATCGTTCTTGCCTCCCCTTGCTGAAACAACTGATGAATTCATACCGCAGAAGAACTTGCAGGTAGAGAGGGTGCATGCACCCACTCGAAACTATGCCTCTCGCGTTGCGTCTGCTGAAATCCTGGCGCAGAAACCTTCGCCTGGTGCAAAAGGAAACTCAAATCGATGGCACTGCAAGGGCCAACTCTCACTTCGTAGGCTACAGCCGCCATTTGGACCCTTTAGGTACCAAATGCGGCTTGTGCACCGAATGGTGCAGCAACTTTAAAGAAGCCTATGAGACATGTGCTTCCTACCAAGAGTGAATGTGCTTGTTGACTTTGCTTACCAAGCCAACTAGAGCGCCGAAAAATCAAGCTCTCATTCCAAGTTTTCAGCCTATATGATATACAAATCCGGACGCTGGCGTGCGAATCATGGAATATGGTCAGCGCCAGACATCTTGAGAGACAACATTTGAACCCAACAGACATCCAGCCCGCTTTGGAATATCATACCAAAGACGAGCATGGTTGTTCTCGGCAGAGTCCTAACAAAAAAGATGTATCTGTTTTGATTGACGGGAACAAAGAGTATGCTGCCAAGAAATTCATGACCCACTCAGTACGAGAGACTTTTCGTCTCTTTAAAGAAGCCAATCCGGGTACATTTATTGGGCTCTCAAAGTTTTATTCCCGCCGGCCAAACTGGGTTCTTCTTGCCCCACAACAAGTGTGCCTTTGCATGTATTGTGCCAACGCCTCACAGTGTGTTTCCGCGCTAAAAGAGCTCACTGATGGTGTCTACACAATGACCACCTCAAGGAACTCTGTCTGTGCACCTCACCCACGACTGATTGTTTCCTGGGTGACTGTGATTATTGTGCAAAAGAAGACGCTTTAACTACTAAACTTTAGGAATCCTACAGGAGACAGAGGTAAACTATGCAGTATGGGAAAATGGCAACCTCATCGAAAAGACAACACAGGCTACTGTCTTTCTGCAGCAGCTTGGTGTGTGGGTAGTCGGGTGGATCACCCATGACTACATAAGGGGCATACAAGTCTGTTAGAAAAGTATCCGACCTTATTTTTTTTGCGGGTACCTGATGGATATGAAACAAGTGTGCTTGCATTAGCCGACCTTGAACCTTCATGCGCATGCGTGAAATTTTTCTCAGTCGCTGAGACGCAGCGTTTGAGTGAGGTAGTGCGCAGTGCTCTCGTCGGTTCTTTATTGCAAAGAAAATGGGGCAGCGACTGGAGCAGCGCTACTGCATCAAATTTTCCAGAAACTGGGTGACAGCCAAGTGGAAACCATTCGGAAGATTCACTTTTCGGGCAGCAGTGGCAGCAGACGGTTCATCGGAGCGCCGTCTTAACTATCTTCTCGCCTATGCGCAGAAACCCCGCAAAGTGGACGCCATCCACGCATCCATGCCAGCCTGCATTGCCCCGGAACCGACCAACTGAAACCAAGGAAGTTGGCGTCATCTGTATATTCACCGCAGCCCTGCACTGACACGTGACGGACCAGCTGGTGATACGCCCCCCGCCCGTTATATACTCGGACGCATCGTGGAACTGAACCACTTTTCGGGCAGCAGTGGCAGCAGACGGTTCATCGGAGCGCCGTCTTAACTATCTTCTCGCCTATGCGCAGAAGCCCCGCAAAGTGGACGCCATCCACGCATCCATGCCAGCCTGCATTGCCCCGGAACCGACCAACTGAAACCAAGGAAAGTTGGCGTCATCTGTATATTCACCGCAGCCCTGCACTGACACGTGACGAACCAGCTGGTGATACGCCCCCCGCCCGTTATATACTCGGACGCATCGTGGAACTCAACCACTTTTCGGGCAGCAGTGGCAGCAGACGGTTCATCGGAGCGCCGTCTTAACTATCTTCTCGCCTATGCGCAGGTTGGTTACAGTTCTTTGTACGATAGTTATCGCTTTATAGCTGCTCCTGCTGCTACTGCTGCCCTCGTGTCTTGTACTTTGTGACTAGACGAGTGCTAGAATGAGTGACATATGTGAATCCTGTAAACAATACTTTTCTGAAGATGAGGATGTTATAACATGTACAGAATGCCGGCGATGCTATCACATTGGAGAATGTATCGGTATAAGTGAGCGCATCTATAAAAAGAAAGGGAAAGAGGCAAAGAAAGCCTTAAAATGTCAGACCTGCCGTATGCCTTCATCTCGGAACAGTCAGATGAATAATAACCCAGATCAATCAGCTTTAACGGAAGCCTTAAGCCAGCAACTTGCGGAAATTAACAAATGCTTGGCGCATTTGACAACCAAGGTCGATGACCTTGCAGAATTAAAGCAAACAGGACCAGCATTGAACAATCCATTCAACACATGTCAGATACGCATGATAGGCTTCTCGAAATCAGCACAAGGCATGATAAAGAGATAGAAAGCCTCCGCAACAGAGTGGAAGCTGTTGAACAAAATTTCGACAAAAAAGAAATTCGCAAGCTAAATATAGAGCTAAATGACCTTCAGCAATACAGTCGCCGCCAGAATCTGGAAATACATGGCATGCCATTTATTGAAAAAGAGGATACCCTGTCACGAGTTAACGACCTAGCGAAGCAGCTTGACCTGCAAACACTATCTGATCATGACGTTGAAAGCACGCATCGCTTGCCACCACGTAACGGGAAACCCCCAGTTATACTTATAAGATTTGCTCGACTGAGCTTGAAGGCAGCATGGCTTGCAAAACGCGCCGAACTAAGAGAAAAAAACAGTAATATTCAACTATTTGATAACCTGACTCCTCTAAATAAGAAGCTCCTTTGGATGGCAAAGACTAGAGCCACCGAGATGAACTATCGATTCACTTGGTCTTCACAGGGAAGGATTTTTGTCAGAAAGAATTCCGAAGCACGTGCAATCCGAATTGCCTCTGAAGATGACCTAATCAAGATTGTTTAAACACTTACTATACCCATTGCCTTTTCTAGCTTTTTTCCCTATATTGATGAACACGTCGATGCATCACAATGTTGTCTCTTTCAAGAATTTGATTAAGGACTCGGACTTTCTTTCTGAACGTGGTCTTTCCCTTTATCATATTAATGCACAGAGTATGAGGAACAAGGGTGAAGAAATTGAAAGTGAATTGGTACACCTCGACTATGACTTTGATATCATGGGCTTCTCCGAGACATGGTTTTCCTCACAATCAGACGTGGTCAGCTTGGGAAATTACAATACGGAATCAATATTTCGAATTGGAAAACGCGGTGGCGGTGTATCTTTGTATATTAAACAAAATTTGCTTTATGAGGCGTGGCCCGACTATTGTATTGTGTGTAATGATTTCGAAACAGTTACTGTAATACACAACAAGGTTGTAATAGTACTGATCTACCGCCCCCCAGACGGTAACCCTGACGCACTTCTTGAGTTTTTAGAGAAGCTTCAACATCATGCTAATTCCAATCGATGGTTCATGATATCATTTGGTGACTTTAATATTGATGTATCAAAAGATGGTCCTACTAAACTAAAACTAATGGAATTAATGTTGTCCCATGGCTGTGAAAACATCATTAACACCCCTACCAGAATAACAAGCAAATCAGAAACGATCATTGATCTCTGTTTCACTAATTTATCCCCTGACAATGCATTAGCCGGAGTATTCAGCTCCGGTATAAGCGACCACTTACCTTTTTTTGCACTATTAACAATGCCAGAACTGCAGAATTGTCCAAAATACATGCGTAGAGATATAAACGATACAAATATTCTCCGTTTTCGCTCTCTAATGCTTAACTGCAATTGGGATGACCTGTACCGAGAACCTGATCCATCTAAGGGATACAACCTGTTTATGGCGAAAATTGTTAGTAATTATAATACTGCTTTTCCGTACGTTGTTGTAAAAAAACACAAGAGAGCAAGAAAGGAGTGGATTACGCCAGCACTTCTAAAGCGGATAAATGAAAAAAACACTTTTCCAGCATTTTTTGAAAACAAAAGAACAAACTGACCTCATTGATTTCAAAAATTTCAGAAACAAACTAAACAGGGACCTAAAGAAGGCGAAAATAGATTTCTATGCCTACAAGTTTTCTACAATGATTCACAACTCAAAAATGGTTTGGAGTGCAGTTAATAAATTGATAGGAAGAAAACAGGCCACTGTCCCTAGCGACATACAGATAAACGATGTCCATTTCAGTGGCAAGTCACTGGCAGACAAATTTAACCTTCACTTCCTTGAGGCAGGATCGTCAAGTAATATAACGCAAGCGACTGACCTTAAACCGGCTGAATGCTATATTGAAAGCTCTTTCACTAATTCTTTGTTTTTATCACCTGTTACCGAGGAGGAAGTAGCCACTGCCATATGCTCACTAAAGAACAGTTCACCAGGCGAAGATGGCATCACCGCAGTACCTATCAAGGCGGTTGTTGATTTGATTGTTGCCCCATTCACTTACATATGCAACAGACTCTTCTTGACGAGAATTTTTCCATGTGCCATGAAAATAGCTCGCGTAACAATAATTTTTAAAGGAGGTAATAAAAATGAACTACAAAATTATCGACCAATATCTATATTGCCGCTCTTCTCTAAGGTCGCGGAACGCCTGATATATAAGAGGGTATACTCTTTTATAGCAAACAGAAATATCATTTGTGAAGAACAGTGTGGATTTCAACCAGGTAGATCAACTCAGACTGCTCTACTCCGTATTAAGGATAGCCTACTTCATAACTTTGAAAAAAAGTTTTACACTGTGGGAATATTTCTCGATTTCCATAAAGCTTTTGATTCGATGAAGCATGACGTATTAATTAGGAAGCTACAAATGTATGGAATACGCGGGATTGCGCTTGATCTAATGAAAAGCTATCTTTGGGCCAGGAAACAATATGTACAGCTTCATAATTTTAAATCTGATTTGGGCTTAATTAAGTATGGGGTTCCTCAAGGATCGATACTTGGCCCCTTACTTTTTATACTTTATATCAACGACATAGTAAGCATTCCTTTCACACCAAACATAGTCATGTACGCCGACGATACCAATGTATTCTTTTCTGGTTTAGATCTCCGCGACATTGAGATAACCGCAAATTCCTGGTTGGATAAACTAAAATCATGGCTTACAGTCAACCAGCTAGAACTAAACATAAGAAAAACCAAATTTATGCTCTTCAAGCAAAAAAATAGGCCTATAGATCATGCTATCTCTTTGATTTTTAATGGAGAAAATATTGCGCAGGTAAATAAAATTCAATTTCTAGGTGTATGCTTTCAAAGGGACCTTAGTTGGTCTGACCATGTGGACAACCTTCGAATAAAAATATCAAGGTCAATCGGTCTAATTCGATGCTTGCAGCATCTCCTTCCAGGGAGAGTTAAACGGCAGCTTTACTTTTCTTTTATGTACTCGCAAATCATGTATTGCATTTTAGTCTGGGTACGTGTAACAAAACAAATACAGAAAGTATAATTCTTCTTCAAAAACGCGCACTAGGTTTGATAACTACATCGGTCCCCAGAAACATGTCTCTTTTTCGTGTGTATAATGTACTCCCATTCCCAGAGTGCTATAGGATGCAACTAGCCATGTTAATCTTCAAAAAAATTAAAGAAAATTTTCAGATTTTTTCTGACACATATTTAAGCAGAGATCTTACGTATAATCTGCGTACTGTTGCGTTGGTCGGGCCAATGTGCCGGACTAACTATGGTGTACAGACAATTGATAACCAAATTGTTCTATTGTGTAATAAGATTCCTAAAATAATTGAATACGCTAGGGAGGCTAGAAACATTAGACAATTTAGGAAGCGAATTATGGATGTAATAAATAGAACACAATTCTAAGATGCATGTGCTGAAAATATTTATTGTATGTAATATGTTTCATGTATTCATTGTTTCTCACATCACATTTCAACTTGTAAATGGTGCTGATCATAGTGCATTCTGCATTTAAGCTGAGGAACAGCTTTTTTTTTGCATCTCTATCTTATATTTCTCAAATTGCTATAGTATTCCTCGTTTCTTCATTGGTTGTATGTAAATTACTGTATATGCTGTACTGCTCCTGCTGTACCTGCCCGAAGTGCTTCACGGAGAGTGGGCCTAGTCAGGAGACACACTTCCTTTTGCCCCCTTCGTGGGTATTTTGTGAAAATGCCCAAATAAAATGAAATGAAATGAAAGATTCAGACGGCTTTTGGTGACCATGCTTATGAGCAGAACACAGATTAAGGAGTGCTACAACCGGTTTAAAGACTGCCGCACATTGGTGGAGAGCGAGCCACGCTCCGGTTGGCCATCAACATGCCGAAATGACCAGGTCATTGCCGAAGTGAATGCTGTGGTGATGCAGGACTGTCATGCGACTATATATATCCGAGGAAATGCGGGAGAGGTGGGAATCAGCACTTTTTCTGCACATTCCATTATGAACGATTATTTGGCCATGAAGAGAGTTGCGGTGAAATTTGTGCGGAAGGTGCTCACGATGGAGCAAGAGCAACTTCATGTTGAAATTTCTCAGGACATGTTGGATTCCACGAACAGTGACCCCAACTTCATGAACACCATAATCACTGGTGACGAGTCTTGGGTGTGTGGGTATGACCCGAAAACCAAATCCTAGTCATCACAGCGGAAGCATTCCACGTCACCAAGACCAAAGATGTCCCGCCAAGTGCGCAGCAACGTAAAAGTGATGCTGACTGCTTTCTTTGACTCCCGCCGTATGGTACACCACAAGTACGCACCACAGGGTCGAACAATCACCAAAGAATACTACAGGGATGTCCTCCGTCGCCTACGTGATGCTGTGTGGTGCAAGAGACCGGAGTTGTGGTCAACAGGAAATTGACGCATCCATCGCGACAATGCTCCTGCACATTCCTTGCACTTGATTCAGACTTTTTTGGCGAAAAAGCAGACTTCTGTAGTTCAACAGCCCCCCTGCGACTTCTGCCTGTTTCCCAAAATCAAGAGGCCATTGAAAGGAGCACGATTTCAGACAAGAGAGGACGTTCATTCTCGGAATGCATTCTCGGAATGCTTCCTACAATGGCAGCATTGCTGGGAAAAGTGTGTGGAGTCTCAAGGAGACTACTTTGAGGGTGATTAGGTTTCCAACGCTCCAGTTATGGCAGTTTTTTTTCTTCAGCGAAAGGTTGGATACTTTTCTAACAGACGTACAAGCATCAGCAATACACGACGCCAAGCAGAATCAACTGCACGGATCCTGTCTTGCACTTTGACTTTGCAGATAATTGGACAGCTGTTGTACCGAACGAGGTACAGTCGTACCATTGGCACAAAAAACAGGTCTCTATATTTACGTGCGTCGTCACAAGTAGACGATCTACTATAAGTTTTGCTGTCATCAGTGATGACGTATGCCATGATGCTGCACACGCTTGCTGAAATGTTTGAGTGCATGAAGGAAAAAGTTCAACCTGATGCACATGTTACATACGTGTCTGACTGTGCCAGAAGCTATTTCAAGAACAAGTATCAGCTTTACGAGCTGTTACAGAAAGAGCACGTGTCAACGAAGTGGCTTTTTTTGGCCACAGGGCGTGGTAAGAACGCTTGTGATGGTGTTGGTGGCTTAGTAAAGCACCAAGCCTCGCTCTACAATCTAAGAGCGGCCAGCACAGCAGTCATTAAGTAAGCCTCTGAAATGGTGGCGCAGATCGATGACCGCAATGCTAAAACTAAAACTGCTCTATGCAGATGATGTAGAGAACTTTCGCTGCCTCAAAAAGAACCATATCCATTGGTTCTTTTTGAGATACGGTGGATACGTTTTCCAGGCATACCGTCTTGGCAGATTTGGTTAAGCACGCCTGACGCCAACAATTTTGATCACGTTTTGTTAGTGTCTTGCACTGCTGCAGGTCAGTGGAAAAGGATCAAGCCTTTCTGAGTGCTGCCATCGGCTATGCTAGTGAAAAAGTTTTTACTTCCAGCTGGATTATGGAACCAGAAATTTTATCCAGCTAGAGACTTTTCTAGCTGGGAAGGCAGCTGGAAAAAATCCAGCTCGAGGAAATTTCCGATTCCATAATCCAGCTGGAATGCCTGCCAACTGGAACGTCTCCCAGCTGGATCCAGCTGCAAGAACTGCCAGCTGGAATTTGGCTGGAAGAGGTTCCAGCTAGATCCACAGTCCAGGGTGGTACACAGCACTGGTCACTGCAGCTGAAAAATAAGCCCTTTATTTGCCTCTAGAGAAAGTGATCCTAGCTTTAATGCTGCAGTCCCCCAGATTTATCGCGGACGACAGCTGACGTCAGCTACTTTCAACTTGCTGGAACCTAGAAAAAAAATGCATTGTGGCACGTGGTTTTCACCAGTAGCTCATGTGCAAATAAAGAAAGACTGTGTTGTAAGATCTAATATGTATTTGACTCAAAAATATCCCTTCGTATAGGCGCAGCTTTGCATTGTTAATTTATGTGCAGCTTTTTGCAGTCTTGAGCTTTTTCAGTCAAAGTACGCATGACATTGTGATGGGCCAGCGTAGTGCATTGTTCACACTGCCCCAGTGGGCCAGGCATCCTGCAGGAAAATATAATGAAAAATTTTGGAAAAGCATTAAGTTCATTCAAAATATAGCACAATATTGTGACGAAAAAAAAAGACTAACTGTAAATAACCTCCACTTTTTCTGGTGTCAGCTGTTTGGATGGCTCCAGCCCACTGTTAGCTTTTGTGGGTGCCAACCGACTGCTAACGCTCCTCTGTGCAAGCGTGTGGAAACCCCACACAACTTGCGCAGCATCCCTAACCAATATGGTAGCTTTCTTGTTTTTGAACAGCTTAGTTGCTTGTTCTTGCATAATGAAAATTTTCTTACAAAGATGGTACTGAAAGAAGAGAAATGCATGGACGAAGAAAACCTCATTTTAAGTGGTAAAAGAGCCTGTGCATTTCAACTTAAGCTAAACTTTTGTTTCACTCCCACCATTAGAAGAAATGCATAGGAAAACAGTTTTAGAGTTGCGTGCACTTACCAGCCCACCGTCACACAAGGAAAATTCTGCAGGCACCGTCTGCTGAGCTGCTTGGTTTGCTGAAATGTTGAAAAGTACCATTCACGAAACATTAGTATATTGAATTGTGTATATTCATGTTATCACTGTAACAAAAGTTCACATCCTGAAGTTCTTACAGCAAGCAACCTCTTCGACTGCTTTTTAGTGCTATCGTTTTCTGGTGCAGTCAATACAGCTGGTGGTGTAGCTGTGGCCACTTGCACACTGTCTCCTGCACAATTTTTCTTATGGTATCTTCGACTGGTCGCCTCGGAGCGCTCTAGAGCGCTCTCGCGAGCAGGCATTGTCTTCGGCTGGTTGAAAGGGGGTGCGCGCCTTGCGTTCGGCTGGTTCATTTCGATCGCTCTCCTCCCTGCGTCGAGCGCTCTGAGACGCTCCGAGCCCTGTCGTCGGAGCAGTCGCCGAGATGAGCGTTTCCAGCAACGTCATCACAGCACAGCGTCGCCGTTCTTGGCGACGGTACACCGTAGCCTAGGCAACCTAGGCCACAGCATGCTGGCATCTCAACGAACGGTCGTCCCACTGGCGCATCCGCCGGTTTATCTTTGGATAGGCGAAACACCAGACGATAGCAGTAGTCACGTGGTTTCGCATCTGCCATTTCCTCCTCCGAGAGCGAGTCACACGTTCGGCTTGCGCGCTTGTCCTCTACCTCTGAGTTCGGAGAGCGCCGGATCTGCATCACTCTGCTTCGGGGGATGGATGCGACCAGTCGAAGATACCATTACTTGCAAAACACTCACAGCTTTAGACAGAGCAATGACAGGACAACACACAAAAACAACATGTACACAAGCTCAAGTTACACAATGTAAATATCTGTTTTGTTACCACAGGGTTTCTTGTTGCACCTAGCACTTTCAGGTGCTGGCTCTGATGCAGCTTTTGGCAACTCATCCGCTGCCATTCTTCTTCGGAGATTAATGCCTGCAAGAAAGTCTGATTAATGCATCTGCAACCCTAGCAAAAATCTTAATACAAAAACTAATAGCCTATTAGGTTATTGACACTAATACAGTGTATTGGTATTAGACTAATAGCCTGTATTAGGCTAATAGGCTGACACTAATAGGACTAGCCTAATAGCCTGTATTAGACTAATAGGCCTATCCTAATAGCCTGTATCAGGCTAATAGGTTGACACTAATAGGCCTAGCCTAATAGCCTGTATTAGACTAATAGGATGAGACCAATAGGGCTAGACTAATAGACTGTATTAGACTAATAAGCCCATGAGTGCTGGTCTTAATATGTGTATTACGACGCTCTATTCTGCATACAGGCACACCGGGCAGTTAGATCTTTCTCATGGCATGCCACAGTGGCATGCATGTGTGCAACACTATGACAACTGTAATACACATAAAAGATCTTTATTTTGCTTGTCTAGCTATACAGTGCTCAACGACTGTTGGCATTTTCTTCATTGCTGTCCTGTTGAGTTGACTTTCACAATGTCAGAAATCTTTATGGCAAGAATTTTATTCATCAGCTTTTTTTTCTTTTTTCCATTTGGATATTGGATATCGCTGCAGCAAGAGGTTGCTGAAGAAATCTGGGAACCAAACACACATAATAAATTTCAAGGCCCACACACACACAAAACATGAAATGCACACAGCAAGACAAAAATAATTGCAGCAATGTGTTCTTGATCAAGCTGTGAAAAAAAATTGGCCAACATTGTCATCCTTGTGTTTATAACCTGCTAACTACACAATAAAGTAAATAAATTGTGTAGGCTAAGCAGATGGTCAAGACAATCGGGCACATACTATAATGGGTATTACCCACTTGATTTGACCATCTCTCTCAGTGAAGTTAGCACATGGAAGACAACTATAAATACTTAGATTAAACATACCACTCAAGACTGAATACTTGGTCTTGTCCAACGCTGGCTTTGCACCAGTTTTTGTCTGGTTGGACATTGCCCCTGTGACACTGTGGCCAGCCAAGCCTGCTGTTGAGAAAATGGCCACAGCAGCTTCCTGGACAAATCGGCTGTCAGTCTTGGCAGCCATGAGGCGGTTATAAAGAGCCTCCACGACGTAGACGTCCTTTACCAATTAAGTGTACCTAGAACAAGTCACATGCTAAATGCTCTATTGATCTTCTTTATGCAGCAAAAAGTAATCAAAAAGACTGATCATTTAGTAAATAATGTGACAAAATTGTCACAGCATGATGACAAAGGATCCATGGTGTTGTCCCATGTTTACCAACAAACACAAAGTTGACGCGTTCACCTATCAGAGAAGTGTATGTGAAAACAAATACTTACTCGTCCTTCAGCACTTTCATATAGGGAAGCTGCCAAATTTTTAGAATTTGGCTCGCCACCTTTATCGTTACTGAACGATATTGCTTCTGAGGTCCGCTCACTTCATCCACTCTTCTAGAGGGTAGGAATGGTTCAGCAAGACTCCTTAACGGCTGCTGGGCCGGTTTCGGTCCATTGGGACTTCCGGTGGGCTGCTGCGCCTTTTTAACTATTGTGGGCGGAGCTTTCTGACCACTTTCCGAGCTCTTATGTTTCTCTGGACAGCGTTTCTATGGAATATAGGTTACGAAGAATTGTCTTATGTGCAATACACAAATATTAATGACAGAACACATTTTCCCACTGCAAGCGTCAGCTGAAGACAATAACACTATATCAAGCACGCACAGGCCCGTCTACTACTTTCATGGTGAACAGGCAAGCATGTGGAGTGCCATTGCAGTGGCACATGGAAGCAAACCTGCATACATATGCAGTGGTGCCTGGAGGCATCGCTTTTGCATCATCTACTGCATTTTGAGGGGCTTGCCAGGCCTGTGTTGTATAAAGGCTAATTTCACTTTCAGTTTTGCTGTTGTAGTGGGACCAGTACTCTGCTTGTCCCCCGCATGGCATATACATGTACCTAAATATATTCAGAGGGCCTGCGTGGTTGGGGATGATTTTCTCAGCCGCTGACGCCGGATTTTCTGCAACGCTATCGCTATCACGTTAAAATGCATGGCCAACTTAACGGCAATGCAGACCTAATTGGTGTGTATTAGATGATGCAAAGCCATGCCTCCAGGTGTCACTGCACCAGTGCAGGTTCGCGTGTATATGGCCAACTGGCTGCATAACCACTACATGTGCAGTCACATGCTCACAAGTTCACCTAAGAGATGGGTGAGCCTGTGCACTATAAGCTTACAAACAAGACAGATGTCACATGAAGGTGGAAAATCAATACTAAAATGAATCAGAAATTAATGTTTTAAATAGCTGTACTAGCAGAGAACTATGTCTGGCAATGAAGAGAAAACTAGAAGGGTAGAATTTCTCACTTCAGAACACTTTCATATTTTTGTAATTGATGCTGAACCAGCGTAGCTTCCACGTGCAATGGTTTTGCTTTTCCCCAAGTGCAAAATAGAAAAGCAGCAAAAAAATAAAAATTAGGACCAATAAAGTTTTTTTCTTCTTTTTTCATTTCGCCTGTACAAACCTTTCTACTCCCACCAGCTGAAATTATCGTACATGAGAATGTGAAACTTTCAATGTTCAAAAGTGCAGACATATAGGGAAAGAACTTGCACGTTAGCAAAGGAACTTGACAGATAATTGAAGAAGTTCAGGGCAATGCAGAGGAAGATGGACAACAAAAATGAAATTAGACATTGGGAAGAAAGCAAGCAGCAGATATTGGAAATAAGGAAATGAGAAGATAAGCACTGTGAAGGGCAGCTGATCGAAGATCCGACACTCATGCAGGACTGGGGAGATCTCTGCAAAACGCTCAATGTGATAAAATTGGATCTCAAACTTGCATCGAAGATATTGCTGCACAGAGCTTTCTCCAGCATCTCTATTCTTGCAGAGAGTTTTGCATTTTCCGACTTAAGCTTCAACACTTCCTGCTCCAGCTCGTTCGTCTTGGAGTCCTGTTCCTCAGGAAAGAAAATTTCCATGTTCTTTTTTCTAAATGCTGCCTCTATCAACGTTCTTTTGGCGAGACTTGGCCTTTTGTTTGTTCTTCTCCTGTGCTTGAACAAAAGAAGAAAAAAAACATGGAGTACCACAGATGTGCATGCAGGCACATCTACTCGTTAAATATCCAATAGCAGACTACAATAGTGTCGCCTAGAAATAACTGCAGGTTATGGTGCCAACTCCATAAGGTCACATGTGGACATGCTGCATTCAAAACTCCTGGCTTGCCCTGTTGAGCGTGGAAATGTCATTTCTGGATGATAAGGTGCCTTAAATTTCGATAAATACTGTGTGTGTGGGGGGGGGGGGTTACTATGCATGGTCATTGTACGTGCTTACACACTTACACAATGTCACGTTACATCGCGTAACGCCAAAGAAGTCAATAATTACCTATCGGTAATCTGCGCTCGATTTTCTTTTTTTTTTCGCATTCCTCCTTGTGTACTTCCCAGGTCGCATAATTAATGAGCAATCGTTAAAATTAACCAACTAACCTGACATGTTCTACTCAATGGGCCTAACCATGCAGCTAGCCGAGTTGCCGTAACCTGCCCTTCGCCCATTTACCGGGAACCATTAGTAATGCCACAGGGAAAATAGACAGTGAAAGCACTGAATTCGGGCTGCTCAATGGCCGCATTTTGTTACCATGCACACGTGCCAGGCGCAAGCTACCCGACCATGCAGGCCACCAATGAATCAGCACCGCTGAAATGCATTTTTACGCCACCAAATAACTTAATGATGTTATATAGAGATATTTATAGGTCTCACCTCTCGGTAGGATTCCTCGCTGGTGAAAGAATCTTCTGAATCACTGTAGAGGGGCATTTTTGGGCACGAAAAGCACTTGTCCACACCTTCCGTGCAAGCATCGGCCTCCTCCTTGGTTGCTGGAAATCACATGAAATTTGCACTTGTCGACATCCTAACAATCGCGTCATGAAACATTGCAAAGAAAAGCATACTTACCAAACAGCTCCATAATCTGGGCCTGGAAATAGCCGCTGTTTTCTTCATCTTCCCAGCACACTCCATATCATTTTGTGGAGTTAAAGTCCCTGAGATTTTTTGACAAAAATTGTTTATGCGTTCGACGGCCACAGCTACCTTCATGCCATCATCCCTGAAGCACACAAAGGCATACATTGTGTCGAGATGTCGGGATGTCACGATCGGTGTCAAAAACACGTGCTAATTGCTGCTCACAACACAACTGTGACCCCACAACACAAAAACTTTGTCGGCGAGACATGAGCGAGACTCCACGTGGTGATCGATAGCGATGACGGTGGGTTGGGGTGTATAAAAAGATAACACGAAAACAATATTGTTTCATTTATAATAAATAGTAATAATTGCATTCACTATACTTTAAATTAGAGTGGTAGTTGCATACAATTTTTGTAAAAGCACAAATTATGTATTAAAAATTCAACATGATGCGTCAGCCGTCAGCTTTTGCACACTTTAGCAGAAAGCCAACCTGTATGGCTGTAGGTTCCAAACCATGATGCGTGCAATCGCAACGAGACGTCCAGTTTGTATGGGTGTTCTGTGACGTCCATTCATGAATCTTTTGCCGTGCCGTCGTTATCTGTCCGTCAGGATTCGCAGCTCAGTTCTTTATTCGTTCAGTCTTACTGAGCCATTTTGTTATTTCTTCAGTTTTACCGTGCTGTGTACGATGCCGTGAATAGACGTTTTCATGGTGGAGAGTCGAAAGACATCTTGGAATTCTACATCATGGACCAGACGCGAAGCACCTGCAACGGCGGCACGTTGCAACCTCCAAAGCGTAGGAAATGTTATTTAGAGCCAGAGGAAGCCTATTCCTTGCCATGGACATCTTTGCGGTACCAGGAGAGGGTCCAGTACAGCCAGTCATCTTCGTAGACACCTCAGCAGCAGTCTCTCAAGCTCCGGCGCTGGAAGTGCAAATGCCAGCATGTTTAATAACAATCTGCCCTGCTAGATTTCTGATGATGATTTCGATGCCAGTGATCAAAACCTTCACCATGCGGAAAGCGACGAGGGAGATACCTACAAACAGTATGACAGTGAATCCAGCTCTCTGAAGACTGCAGTGGTGCAGAAGAGTGCGAAGGTGATGGAGATGAATTTTGTCACCTGTTCTCAAGCGAATGCCTTCCGAACTCTGACATGAGTGTCAGAGATGCCATGCTGACACTGATGGCATATACTGCATCAGTAGGCTTAAACTGGACTGACATGGAGAAGCTTGTGGGTGTTATAAACCTTTTTCTAGGCAAGCCTGTCATTCCTACTTCGAGCTACATGCTTCGAAAAGTGCGGCGGCAGTGCATGGGCGGCCTTGTCAAACGGCACTACTTTTGTGAGGCATGCAAAGCTGTGATATAACGAATCCTCGTCGAAAGGAATTTTCATGCCTACACTGCAATACCACCAACTCGGGACAAAATTTTTTTGTTACGTTGGACCTCAAGAAACAAATTGAAATCATGCTTATTGACAGGTCAGTGTCAAAGGGCATGGAATCCCTCAAGAAAAGGCAACTTCAATCGGATTAAGGCACTGGGAAAGACATCAGTGATGGGCGGCTTTACAAAGAACAGATGAAAAACTCGTCATGGTGCGACATCTCTCTGACATTCAACACAGATGGTGCAAAAGTTTTCAAATGCAACAAAGCTTCAATATGGCCAATTCAGGGTGTAGTGAATGAGCTGCCATTATCATTGCGGTGGAGTAATGTACTACTATGTGGACTGTATTTTGGAAAAGGCCACCCAAGAATGAGTCCATTTCTTGGAACTTTTGTTAAAAGCCTCAAAGAACTGAACTCTGTCAAGTGCAAGTGTGATGAACAGGCGCTGTCCTCGAAGGTACACATCACATGTTGTGTTGATGCCCAAGCACATGCAGCAGTGCTCAATATGAAACAATACAACGGCTACTTTGGCTGCAGCTTCTGCCTTCACAGAGGTGTCCATATCCGTGGTAAGTACTTTCAATTACAAGCTAGTTTATGGCGTTTTAAGTACTTATCTGTTCCCATGTATATAAAACAGCATAGCTTGATTTAAATTAGTCAGAATTGCAAAGGCACTTCAGTACATAATTCAATATGTAACATGTCTTGAATGTCATCAATGATAGCACTCATGCCAGTGGCATTTTACCATTTAGTGGACAACACAAACCATACAAGAAAACTGGAATGAGTATTTCCTAGTTTATTCATGCCACCTTATGCTACATAGAACAGCTGTGTTTGATATGCATTTTGTCAACCCAACAGAACTAGTGCAAGAAGCATAAAAGTAAGGGTGGGATATGTGATTTATGTTCCCAGGGGCCCTGAGATATCCAGTACCAGAGGGATGATGCTACCCAGACCTGAGGACCAACAGAAGTTTCAGGGAAGACATGTGGGTATCTCTGCAGTCTGGGGAACCATCCCACGGCATAAAGGGACCTTCAGCACTTGCCCACATGCCGAACTTTGACGTAGTTTGGGCTGTTTGTCTAGACTACATGCATTGCGTGCTGGAAGGAGTTGCAAGACAGCTGGCCGACATATGGTTTGGGTCGGTAGATTCACCATCATATTGGAAAGCCAGCTCAAATCAAGAGAGTGGACAAAAGACTGCTCAGTATCAAACCACCGCAGTGGTTCATCTGACTCCCCCGCACTGTGCAGGAAAGAGCGATGTGGAAGGCAAGCGAATGGAAATAGTGGGTTTTGTTTTATGGGCTGTCCATGCTCAATGGCATCCTGCAATCAAACTACCACAGCCATTTCTGCTTGCTGGTGTCAGCAGTACACCTTCTACTCAACTTCATCATTAGCAAAGAAGACACTAGTGATGCAATGGGAAAGCCTTCTAGTTTTGTCTTAAAAATGCAGAAGCTCTATGGGGAGACATCAATGACTTTCAATGTGCATCAGCTTTTGCACCTGCCAAAGAGTGTGGTGGAACTTAGCCCTTGTGAGCTCACTCCACATTTGTTTTTGAGTCCAGAAATGGGGTACTGTTGAAATTAATAAGCAGTGCAAATGGTGTGCCAATCCAAGTTATGGAACGCTTTGTGATGCAGATACAGTTTGTAATGCTCAAGAATACTCTTGCTTTGCAGCCTCAGGTGAAAGAAATTTGTGATCAATTAACAGCTCCAGCAGCTTGCAAAACTAATGAAACAAAAACTTTGGGAAGAGGGGTTGTGTGTGGCATTGTGGACAATGAGCGAAAGAATGCGTTTGTTGCAGAGCTTGGCTACATACCAGATAAGGTTACCAGCTTCCAGTGCATTTTAGTTTGAGACCATCTGGTTCACGTGAGTGCATACCAGTGTGCAAAAAAAACAGGAACTGTACCTTCAAATGCACAATTTATTTATTTATTTATTTATTTATTTACACAATACTGCAGGCAGCAATGCTGCCCAAGCAGGAGAGGGTTTACAAAAGAACATTTTTAGTAGTTTTTCAAATGAAACATAAGATGTGCATTCAACAACAAATTCCAGTAAATGATTCCATTCTTCGCTCATAAGTGGAAAAAATGATTTCTGAGAGATATTAGTGCGGGCAAAGTACGACTGGACTACTTTAGAATGAAAAATACGTGCCGACCTGTGTGGAGCAGGGGTAATATATGTGGCATTTGCTAAACCAGTTTGATTATGAAACAATGAGTAAAAAAATTGCAGCCTGGTGATTTTACGGTGCACATGGAGCGGATCCAGTCCAAGTTGGCCTAACATACCAGAAACTGATGAAGTTTTGTAGTCGGAGCAAATAAGCCGTGCAGCCAGGCGCTGAATTCTTTCAAGTTTATCAATTTCCTTATTACAGTATGGGTCCCACACTATGGAAGCATACTCTAGGACTGGGCAAACGAGGGAAAGATAAGCTTGCAGCTTAACAGATGAAGGTGACTTCTTTAGCTTTCTACGTAGAAAGCAAAGTTTTTTTAATGCTTTGTTGCATATGTTGTCAATATGGGTGTCCCATTTGAGGTTACTGTTAATTGTTATGCCTAAGTATTTCACAGAGGTAATAGATTCGAGGTTCCGATTGCCAATGTGGTAAGTATAAAGTAGCGGTTTTCGTTTCAATGTAATTGTCATTGACACTGTTTTGGAAAAGTTTATTTGCATTCCTCTGTTGTCGCACCAGTCCGTGAGTTTACAAAGACTACGGTGAAGTGTATCCTGGCATGAAGAACTCCTGACAGCAGAATAAATGACACAATCATCAGCAAACAATTTCACCTGGACATTAGGATCCACATTTTTAGCAATATCATTTACATAGATAAGAAACAGCAGGGGTCCCAGCACTGACCCCTGTGGTACACCGGATAAGACAGGCAGGCTATTAGATTTCACACCATCAATTTCCACAAACTGAACACGATTTTCTAAGTAAACCTGAATCTAATGAACTATATTTTCTGGTAGTCCAAGTGAATTAAGAATTTCAATTAAATTTGCATGTGGCACACCGTCAAATGCCTTTGACAAGTCTAGAAATATTGCGTCAATCTGCAGGCGGTCATCTATGGCACTGGCAAAGTCGTGTACAATAGATAACAATTGAGTTGAGGTTCAGAACTTCCTACGAAAGCCATGCTGAAAATCTACAAAAAAGTTATTCGCTTCCAAGTGGTTGGATATGTGATTAGCGATAATATGCTCCAAGAGCTTACAACATGTGCTTATGAGGGATATAGGTCTTTAGTTGTTAGAAATAAGATTATCACCTGATTTAAACACCGGTATTACCTTGGCCGTGAGCCAGTCTTTTGGTACCGAGCTCTGTTTAAGGGATGCATTAAAAATAATGTATAAGAATTCAGAAGTCAGTTCGGAGTAGCGCCGAAGAAAGTTGTTAGGCAAACCATCCGCTCCAGACGATTTTTTACGTCAATATCAAGCAGCATGGAAATAATGCCTTCGCGACTAATTGAAATGTCAGGAATTGATTGAGATGCAGATGGTGTATATGATTTATCATGGGCGCTGAGAACTGAAGGTATAGCGAATGCTTTATAAAATGTGTCATTTAATTCATTGACGATATCATGAAGATTAGAATTCACGCTATTGTTTATTCTTAGCTGCTGAACACTTCGATTAGAGTCTGACAAGAAACGCCAAAACTTGTCTGGGGAGTTTTTTAAGAATGTAATCATAGTCTGGTTATGGAATTTGTCACGGGCGTTACGTAGTTTGATGAGTAAAGCATCTCTTAAGGAGCGGAGTTCGGTATTCTGAGCTAGCTTATACTTGCATTTGCGCTTTATTCTACGTTCGAGATGAATGATTTCACGCGTGATCCATGGGTTATGACGTTTCGTTTTCTTTCTATGCTTTGGTACGAATTTATCAATACAATACTTAACAACAGAGTTAAACTTGTCCCAGAGAAGCGTGACGTCGTCATCGCGTTTCAATTCATCAAGGGAAAGGTGTAAGCAATCCAAGATGGATTCGTCATCAGCCGATGAAAAATCCAAAAAGGACTGCATGATAGGTGTAACTTGGAAGCATTTTTGTATTTCCAAGTCCACATGTACAAGCTTGTGGTCAGCTATACCTTCAGTTAAGATAACAATAGGATTTTCCGACAAGCCTTTCATAAATACAAGATCAAGAATCGATTGGGTCATGTTTGTGACACGTGTGGGATGTAGTACAACCTGTTTAAGATCATGAGAGAACATAGAATCAAGAAGGACGTGTGCACTGTCAGCATCATGAGAGCCAGAGATTGATAGCTGTTCCCAATCAACACTAGGTAGATTGAAGTCACCGGCCATCAAAAATTTATGATTAGGTCGGAGCATGCGCTCTAGGTAGACGGCAAGAGATTCCACGAATGACACTGGGCTTTTGGGAGGCCTGTACATGACACCGACTAAAATTGGAAACTCATGATATTTAACTTCACACCAGATGCTTTCGTGCTGGGGTATGTTTGGAAGCTGGACACAATTTATTTCCCTTTTTACGATCAAGGCAACGCCCCCTCCTCACCCAGTGCGGTCGCGTATAATTATCTTGTGGGATGGTGGAATTATTTCGGAATCATTTATCTCTGGTGTCAGCCAAGTTTCTGTGACTGCTAAAATGTGTGGGTCATAGCGGATGAGGATATCTTCTAAATCGTTTGACTTATTGGCAAGACTTCTTGCATTAAGCAAGATAAAACGGAGCGTATCTGTTTGCAATCAAGGTCCAGCTCTAGGCAAGTTGGTCTGAGGTAGCATAACAGGCTGCGAGGTGGCCTCATCCCAAACGTAAACGGTATCATCTACCCGAAGCCGCTCATAGTCAAGGGAAACTTTATGGCCTTTGGCTTTAAACTGTTTGCCATGTTGCCATAGTTTAGAACGTTTCTTTAAAGTAGCAGCACAAAAGTCGTGGCTAATAGAAATAGTTGAGCCTTTCAGTTTGAATGAATTATGAAGGACACACAATTTCTCATTGTAATCAAAGAAGTTCATTATGACTGCTCTAGGTTTATTAGGCCGTTTTTTTCCTATTCGATGCACCCTTTCAACGGTACTGACCGATAATCCCAGCTTTACGTGGATTAGGTCTTCAGTAATTGCGTGCTTTAATTAAGCTGATAGGACTCTCGCGATCAGACTCAGGAAGGCCAAAAACAACTAAATTGCGGCGCCGACTTCTGTCTTTGAAATCGTCTAATTTGTTTTGTTGCGCAGTGATCACTTTCTTTAGAGAAGTAACTTCAGTTTTTAATTGGCTGATTGCTTCGGTATGCTGCGCGAGCACTTTTAGCGTATCATTTAGTTCCGTGAAACGGGCGCTCATCGATTTTTCAAGAGCAAAATGCGACGTAGCTAGTTTATCAATAGATGCTTGTAAGGATGAGGACATATCGGAAAGAAGAAGCTTAATCTCATCCCTAGAAGGTCCAGAATTTTGTTCAATATCACCAGCAAGCAACAGCAAAAGCACACCCCATGCGTCATCAAGTAAAGAAAGGCACTGTTCAGGGCACGGCAATATGATAATACACCTATTATTACTACGAAAGCAGCGATAGGAATAATATAAGAACGAACCTGTACAAAGAACATAAGGCGGTTCATGGCTGCATCTGCGGTGGTCCCGCCATGCCCTCTGAAGGTGTGCTTGAGTTGCCCAGGTATTTGTACTGTGAGCCGTGGCGCTGAAGGTCGGGGCTGATGAGCAGATTGCGTCACCAAGCCTCGGTTGATATCAGCAGCCACGTGGTCGACGAGAAGAATTCTGTCATCGGAACTGCAAGATGAATTGAGCGATGGTGCGCACAGGATTGAAGTGGACAGCGTGACCTGTACAAAGAACATAAGGCGGTTCATGGCTGCATCTGCGGTGGTCAAGCCGTGCCCTCAATTCTATATTCTATACTTTGCACAATGTGTATGAACTTTGTGATAGTTCTTGCATGTTGATGTGCACACAGTTGGCCTGTGAAAGGTATTGTAACATTGCGCACATCAGCTCCTGCGTGCCAAAGAGCGAAAAATTGTTAATGTCTCTTGCCACAGTAGGTAGCATTTCTGTTTTAATGTCTCTGGGCAGCTCCTGCTATGCTGCAGACCTACCCAACTTGCTTGAGAAACCCTAAAACAAATGGTAGTCAATTTAATAAAGGCAATTCAACAGCGGTTGACATCGAATAAAGTTTACCAATTCAAATTAGTGTATCGTGTGGTTTGTTATTCCATATTTCCTTTTATTATTATTATTCATTGGGAGGGGAGAAAAGCTCCCCTAGAAGACCTTGGCTTTCTTCGATGTCAACCACTGCTGAGTTGCCTTAACTTCACCTATACCACCGTACCCTGCTTTAGAACCATCTTACTCCTACATAGAGCCTAATTTGCTTAACCTTTACTTTTCTTTACTTTCATTTTAGACTGCTCTACTTTCAGGTTTACCCCACATGTTTCACTGAGTAATACCACACTTCTGGGGGGCGATTCTGTAAGAGTCCACCTACTGGAGTGTCCATTTCGGCCACTGCTGATTGGCTGGAGCTACACGAGTGAGGAGGGGACAGGTGCCCCCAGCCAGTCTTCTCACTCGTGCAGCTAATCAGCGACAGCCAAAATGGACAGTCCACTAGGTGGACTCTTACAGAGTACCCCAACTGGATCTAGCTTTAGGCATATGCAGTTTGAGTGAGCACATATGGGTTTAATCTGGGCCTTTCTTCACAAATTATGCGTTATTAATGCTTTGTACGTAGCTCTACACTAACTTTGTGTAACTTTTCATTCCAAGCTTCATTTAGACAGCTTTCTCTTTGTCCTCTGTGCACTAGAAGCCCTAAAATCCTCTAATTTACGAGACAAAGGAGGTTATATACCCTGATCCCACCAACCTCAAATCGATCTTAACTTGCCAAGGAAGACATCTTCAAAACATCACTGTCGGCCACTTCTGTGGCACTAATTAGGAACAACTTTTATTTAGCCTAACTGTGCAATCTTTACACTGCATGCATTTTATTATTTATTTATTTTATTTATTTATTTATATGACAATGGTGCAGGCTGCCTTATAGAAGGTCAGTTACATAATAGGACCAGAATGCATACTTTCCCTTCAAAAGAGTTTGAAGAAAAGCACAATTAACAGAATAAACATTTCCAAATACACATGCTGTGCATAGTAGTAACAGCAAAGTGTTGACGCTGTTACATTTTTTGTCGGAAAGATAGGTGCAAAAAATGACTCGGTACACAAATGCATGAAATTACAAATGCACCTGGACTGCAAATAAAAAGGACTAGGGAGTGCTAGAGTAGACCACATTTTGTGAAAGAGCGTTCCCTTTGCTTATTGCTTTAGGAATGAACTATAAACCTTTTATGATTCTTGTCTGTGGCACTAAAATGGTTTTAATGTGTAAAGGTTGTTATATCTATTGTGCTTCTGTCACAGTTTATTAGAATTCAGCAAGAGTGAAATCTCATTTCAGCGCAGTTAATGCTCAACGTCTGCAAGCGGTCGAATTTGCATCAAGCTTATAGTGTCTGGTATCTCTGGCTGAGATATGCATATTGTATGCATTACAAGTAAACCTAAGTGCTTTCTTTGTATGCGTACTATGATACTCATTTCTGTCCGTGTGCTGCTCCTGGACAGCATCCATGTATTTTAACTGATGATTGTCTTGTCTTAGCTTGGTACACTGGTGCAGTGTTTCAAGCAGTGTTTAGTAACCAGAACTTTTTCATTTCCGCCGAGAAAATATACTAGCTATGTGCATTATATCCCATTGTAGAATCAATAGTTATTTCAAGGTATTGCAAGTTCATAAACTTGTCACATTTTTATATTGCTTATATTGTACTTTCAAACTAGCTACTTTGTCTAATGTGTAATTACTGTGTGTGGACATTTTTTGATGTTTAGAGTAATTAGCTGTTTATTGCTACAAAGAACTTGCTTAAAATTGATTGGTCATCCACAGACTGAGTACTTGAGTATGAGATAGCAATTTTCAAAAAAAGAAAAAAAAAACATGCTGTAGATTCAAGAGAAATATTGTTCTGATCAATAAGAAAGAAAAGCAGCATTTGATCACATACTTTACTTGTGACCTTCCTTTTTTCAATTCATCGTGTGTGTGAAAATAAAAGATTTGGAAAAGTAATTTTCTTAGTGATGAAATGTCTTTTTAATGCCACCACAACTAAACTGACATTGAATGTCTTGCAATTTTTCTTTTTCAGCAACTTCATTCTGAAGCTTATTCTTATGTCATATCAAAACCTCCTAAATACACGTTGGCACAAAATTCTGCCGATTGCTAAATATCCTCATAAATATCTCCAAGTTTCATTTCCTGCTGTAGCAGTCTACTTTTGCAGTGATTTATCTGCACTGAATAATAGGATTCTTTGCTGGGGTAGTTGGTGAACAGATTATATAGCAGTAGCACAAAAATTCGTTGCCTTTGTTTTTCTTCCAAATCTTTGGGCTACTTTCTTGAGGTCGTCTATTGGGTATAAAAAAACAAAAACAAGTGCAGCAAAATACACGATGTCACAACAAAACCTCGTATAATAAGAAGCAGTATTAGAAAAGTAAGAAAATAATTTGGTAATATTTGCACAGTATATATTAAGATTAATTAACAACAATACCTTGTATAAAAACAGTATTAGAAAAGTAAGAAAAATTATTTGGTAGCATCTGCAGTGTATATATTTGGATTAATCAAAAACATATACCAAGCACATATCTTAACGGTTACTAGGAACCTGCTAACTGCCTTTATAATTGCATTAGGGGCCATATAACAGAGAACTTCATGCTAGGCGATATGTGCAACATGCCTCTTTGATGAACATTGCATAGGTCACTGGCGCTTTGTAATGTTTATACTTCCAAATGTGGGGCAAATTTTATTCGTGTCTTGATATTTCCCCCCATAAAACCATTTTTTATACAAAGTGGGAAAACATACTGGCACCACCAACTCATTTTTCTGTGCTATTACTGAACCTATAACTAGTCACAGGGTGTCTACCATATTATCACACTCAAATCCTTGTTGGCTTCAACTTTGCTATTACATAATGCCACCAAAGGCTGGAAATTATTAAGTTTATATGAAGTTTTTTTAACTAAGTAACTTATCAGTAATATCGTGATACATGCCTGACTGCTGCAGCCACGAATATATGTTACCAAAAAATCATCCCTCTTCATAGCTCAAATTCCACAATTTTAATATTTACTTAAAGCCCTCTTTAAAAAACTTCGTATAAAAATCTCAAGTGTTTTTCTATAATGTAATAGGCGCCACATCAAACCTAATACGACACCTATTAGGCTAATAAAAGTTTCAACAAGACTAACACAGCAGACTAATACAACCTAATAAAACCGATAGAACACGTATTAGGATAATGCAAGTGTCAACAAGACTAATACAACCTAATAAGATGGATAGAACATATCTGTTAGGATAATATGAATTTTCCCAAGACTAATACAGCGGACTAATACAAACTAATAAAACTGATAGAAAAATGTATTAGACTAATACAAATAGTAATAGGTGCTGCAATAAAACTGATACAAAACCTATTAGACTAATACAGATTTCTACAAGACCAATACAACACTAATAGGACTAATAGAAAAATGTATTAGACTAATACAAATCTATTTGAATTTTCGCTGGGGAAATTTCCACATAACCAAAGATATGAAACCGTTCTTCAGACTTCTTACTCTGTGTAAATGAAAGCAAGAAGTTTTCTGGGCCTTAGAATAAAACTTTCTCATAACGTATGTGAGGGATGTCAGAACCATGTTCAATATGCCAAACAAGGTAATGATCAAGAAAACGTGCAAGGGAAGGCAAATTATTGTCAAATGAACAAGTTTTGTGTACATCGTGCAAAAGCTTTATGTCTCAACATGAACATTGTCAGGTACAAGTGCCCTGAAACTCCTTCACTTTTCACATATGAAGATGAATGAAATCAGCCTATTACATTTCGCACAAATAACTGATTAGGAGAAGCAGCATAGCAGTCGTCACCAGAATGCCTACAGCGAAGTGTTAAAAGTATGTTTGCCATTCCATTTGCAGAAATATACTGTGAGCTTGCCATTTCTACACTGACAGGGCTGGCTCAAGTTTTCCAGTGTCTGCTGAACTGGGGAAAGGTAGAAAAGTAACTTGGTCAGCCCAGTTAATATATATTACCATCTCACAAAATATTTGATAATTTGATCAATTTACACAAAGCCATCTGTTGCTCGACTTTCTTTTCTAGAAAGTCTATGTTCCTTTTCAAGGAGGCTGAATGCTGACACTCCAATTTGTACCTGCTCTTCCAAAACTTAGCCTCCGTCTCAGAATTTCTAAGTTCCGATAATGCGATGACACTGTCGTCATTACTAGAGTCCGAGCAGTCCTCCGAAGTCTTAATCCTTTTTCTCTGCTTAAACAAGTTGCAAATAAAATTAAAACAGGTTATGTGTGCACAGCTAGTCAATAAATAGACAGCTTTTATTAACTACTGGGAGACTAGCTTTATACTTCCAGGTGCTTTTCTAGCCTTAACGACAGCAGTTGCCCTAAATTCACACATGAAGGTGGTTTTCAACATCAATTTCCTTATCCAATTACTACTGCAGTGATTCAATGGTAGCACCACGCCTGATCTGGCTGTAGGCCAAGCTAGTGCACATTTCAGAAACTTTTGAGGGCTTATTTTAGTACATGCAGGAGATAGCAAGCTGCATTATATTTATGACAATCTATAGACTAAGGGCAATGTAAACTAAAAGCCAGTTCATCTATTTCAGTAATTGTGACATGCCAGCACTGAGGCAAATGAGGCTTGATTCAACACGAAATATCTGAAGTCATTTTGCACATCGCTCTTACCCTTGGAGCTGCAACAGTTTTGCCAGCAGCCGCAGCATTATTTAGCAGTGCATGCTTGGTGTGCTGCTCGAGCACTGCTGCGAGCTGTTGCTTTTTGGTGCACAGCTGATTTTGTTGCTTTCTCCTCGACTCCTGCAAGAGACAACTTTAATGTAGAACCCAGTTATGCTGTCTACCACTGGCGTCAATTTAACCAAATTACACAGTAGCTTGAATTTATCTAAAAGATACATCACTTTTACATGTTTTCCCCCAACCATTTTGATATTGCAACATGTCTCCATAAAATTTTGGGCATCTGCCTATGCTAAGCATGCATCGGCAATCCCCAGGGTGCGTACAGGTCCTTGAAATCCTTGAAAACCCTTGAAATTGAAAAGTGCGTTTTCAAGGCCCTTGAATGTGCTGGAATTTTTTTCCTTCCTTGAAAATCCTTGAATTTTGTGAGCACTGCACTCTGATAGCACTGCACGCTGGGAGTTTGTCAGATTGGCGTCGATCTGACAAACTCCCTATCTCAGAAACAATACGCCGGCGCAAGCAGACATGGTTCCGTTTAGCAGAACTGCACGGAAAAAATAAAAGGCTTCACCGCGTCAAACCGCGAACACAGTGGGAGACCCGTGCCGCACTTCGGTGCTGGCAGTGTTTACGCTTTCCTCACCCTATCGTTCGTTTCACTCCTCGCCCGTTGGTCTGTCTTGTCCCACTTTCACTCTTGCGCGCGAGGTGAAGCTAAAGAGAGCTATAGTGGAGCAACTTTACCGCTGATGCTCAGTGCCTTTGAATGGAGGTTTATATTGTCACCCAGCTAGTACAGCTAGAATAGTTCACCAGCAACAGATAGGCAAAAAACACGTCAGCCTTTAATAATGGCTGGACCTCAGAGAGCGCGCGCGCAACCATGAACTTCGTCGTTCTCGCCTCAAGGGGCCAGTGTCACCACGTGCCAACTTATTTCGCGTCATTGCTCCCCTCTCAAAAGCGACCGACCCGGTCGCTTCAAGGGCATGGGGCGAGCAATATGGGCAAGAGTGCCAACATGGAAAGAAAAAAAAAACAGGAATGTACACAGTGCTGAAGCGGTTTGTGAGGGTTGCTTATCTCTCGCGTGCATAGTACGGCTTCATCCGTACTACGTGGACGACTTCAGCACGGGGACGGCGTCGGTTCGAACTAGGATCAAAGCTTTGAGGCACCACCAAATAGTTCACATCGCTGAGGCGGCGTACAACTTCGTAGGGGCCGAAATAGCGGCGCAACAATTTCTCCGAGAGCCCACGGTGTCGGATAGGTGTCCACGCCCACACGCGGTCGCCTGGTGAGTACTGGACGTTCCGTCGAGTCCGGTTGTAACGGCAGGCGTCGGTATTCTGCTGGGTGCGGATGCGATTCCGAGCAAGCTGGCGAGCTTCCTCCGCTTTCTCGACGAACTCTTCAGTGGTGTCATTACTTGTGGTTCCGTGGTCTACCGGGAGCATGATGTCTAAGGGGGTTGTAACGCGACGTCCGTAAACGAGCTCGAATGGTGTAAACTCGGTGGTCTCCTGCACAGCGGTATTGTAAGCAAACGTCACGTATGGCAAAATTTCATCCCATGTCTTGTGTTCCACATCAATGTACATGGATAGCATGTCGGCCAATGTTCTGTTCAGGCGCTCTGTTAAGCCGTTAGTCTGGGGATTATAGGCTGTGGTCCTTCAGTGGTCAGTATGCGTCAGCGTGACGACTTGTTGCAACAACTTCGCTGTAAACGCTGCACCGCGATCAGTAATGAGCACAGCGGGTGCACCGTGACGAAGCACGATGTTGTGGACGAAGAAGCTTGCGACTTCAGCAACAGTTCCCCGCGGCACAGCTTTTGTCTCCGCATAGCGAGTTAAATAATCGGTTGCCACGATTATCCACTTGTTTTGCAAGGAAGACGTGGGGAACGGACCAAGAAGGTCCATTCCCACTTGCTGGAACGGCGTCGGAGGCGGATCCAAAGGCTGAAGGAGGCCGGCAGGCTTGACGGGTGGGTCTTTACGCCTCTGACAGTCATGGCACGTTCGCACATAGCGCTGAACCGATGAAAATAGGTGTGGCCAATAGTATTTCCGCCGTATGCGCGCTAATGTCCTTGCGAAGCCTAAGTGGCTGGCACAGGGATCGTCGTGACACACCTGTAAAACTTCCTCGCGCAGTGCCGTCGGAACGACGAGAAGGAACGTTTCTTGGCTGTTCTCGAAATTTTTCTTGTACAGGACATCGTTCCGCAGGCAGTAGGATGTCCATCCTCGTGAAAGTGGGCGTGGGACAACAATGTCGGCTCCCTCGAGATATCAGATGACTGGAAGCAGTTCAGAGTCTGCACGTCGCTCTTCCTAGTTCTTGCTTCAGCGATGTGCGATGTGCTGCGAGGCCTGAAGCTAACGTCCAATTGCTGAGCGGGGTGTACCATGCTATACGCGCTTGAGGGTGGTGGACGGCGTACTGCTTCTGCGTAACTCATTTCAGGACGCGGTCTCTGCTGTGGTGCCTCGTACTGTTCAGGAACATGGACGGCCTGTCTGACCTCGGCGCGCACCATTTCCGCAATGGAAAGTTGTCCCATAGAGGCAGCGGTCGTCTGCATCTTCTGCAGTTCCTCCTTGATGACAGCCCTGATGAGTTCTCGCAAGGTGCTGATGTCGTTGCCGAGGGTAACGGCAGAGAGCTCCCTTGAAATCACGGCGTCGCGGTTGTATTGCCTGGCCCGCTGTTGAAGGGCCTTTTCCATGGTGGTGGCTTCGTCGTGGAACTCTGCCACTGTCGTCGGCGGATTTCGAATGAGGCCAGCGAAGATTTCCTCTTTGACGCCGCGCATTAGGTGATGCACCTTCTTTGCTTCAGTCATAGAGGGGTCCGCACGTCTGAAGAGCCGATTCATGTCTTCTACGTACGCCGTCACTCGCTCATTCGGGCCTTGAATTCTCGACTCCAGTGCTAACTCCGCCCTATCCTTCCTGTCCGCCCTGGCGTAGGCATTGAGGAACTGCCGACGAAATTCTTCCCATGACGTCAGTGTCGCCTCGTGGTTCTCAAACCATATTTTAGCGGAATCTTCAAGAGCGAAGTACACGTAGCGAAGCTTACGCTCGTGGGTCCAGTCGTTGACGTTGGCGACCCGGTCAAAATGGTCAAGCCAGTTGTCGGCGTCCTCTGAAGCACTCCCATGGAAATGATTCGGCATCAGGATCTGATTGACGACCACGTGCGATGCTGCAGTAGCGGCAGGAGGTGGTTGGTTCGTCATTCTACTTCGTTCAGGTAGCAGACCGTGCTGTGGCTGGAGTCCCTGGAGACGCCGGCTGGTACATACGTGCACAGGGGTAAGCTCGTCCGAACTACTCACCGGGCTTAGGTCTGGGGTACGCTCCGGAGATCTTAACATCGACCGTACCCAGCACCTCCACCAGAAATGTCACCCAGCTAGTACAGCTAGAATAGTTCACCAGCAACAGATAGGCAAAAAACACGTCGGCCTTTAATAATGGCTGGACCTCGGAGAGCGCGCACGCAACCACGAACTTCGTCGTTCTCGCCTCAAGGGGCCAGTGTCACCACGTGCCAACTTATTTCGCGTCAATATTATTATAATAATATAAGTGCAATAACATCATATTTTCTGGTGTATAAGTCGCACCTTTGTATAAGACGCACCCCCCTCAAAACGTCAGTTTTTCCGAAAAAAAAGAAAACATAAATCGCACCGATGTATAAGATGCACCTGTTCTTTCCGTAAGCGACTTAAAAAAGTTAGTGATGTTTCACTCCGTGACTTTAAATGGAGCACGTTGTGTGTGCCGCTGTTTGCTCATGGCTCCCAACTTTTCACTTTGATAGTGTCACGGTGGCTAAATGTGTTACAGCTGCAGAATGTGTTACGATGGGTTTACTCCCAGAGCATTGCGTTTCTCCGTTGGCACCTTTCAGAGGACAACCCTAGCAAAAATTCTAATACAAAAACTAATAGCCTAATAAGTTATTGACACTAATACAGTCTATTAGTGTATTAGTCTATGGGCCTATTAGTCTAGTAGGCTTATTAGTGTATTAGTCTATTAGTGTTAGTCTAATAGGTCTATTGCTGTGAAAGAAAATGTTGCAATGCACCAAATGACGAAAAAAAGGTAAAATTGCTAGAACCATTTATTAGCAGAGCATGTCTTTTTACAGATTCCTCTTTCGAGATCTTTGTCAGGTCAGCAATCTTGATTGAGAGCTTTTCGTTGACTTCGACCAGAGGACGTCCTTTTGAGAAAGTGGTTAAAAAAAACCTGGGCACAAAAATACACACATGTAGAAACAGTTGAAAGCAGGGGTGCTAGTTCTACCACTAAACGTTTAAGCAGGCAATATTTTCTACCAAATTAGAATAATGTGGCTCTGCAATATTTTAGGGCAGTTGATATATATATGCTAGCTCAAAATGACGCCACCTGACATGACAGGACAATTATAAAGCACACAAAATCAACATGAGATGTGTGTTCTATTGAAACTGTAGACAGATATAAGGATCTTGCACAGCATTGTCGGAAACGGGCATGTTATTGCTGCAACGCACACAGCAATCGGCCCGGCGGCACTGTACTTACGTCCACCGTCAGGATAAAAAAAAGAAGAAAACACTTCATACTGTACTACAGAAGCATAATTAAGAAGTATAATTACCTCAAAATGGTAAATCGGCGCCGGGGAAAATGCTGCACATCGATGCACGCTGATAGATCCACAAAGCCGCGAAGGACAGGGGTAAAACAGTTGCCTTTCGTTGTTTTGGAGTATTAACAGCAGCCATAGATAAAACTATGCAAATATACTACTGCACGAATGAGATTGTGCAGGTGTTGACACCACGGGTTCCTTCAAAACACATTGTTCATTCACTAGCACGCACGCCTCGCCTTGATATGGCAGCCGCCATGGCACACAAGCTGTGCACAACTACGGCTGACTATGGTCACAGTTTTATGTCCTTCCCGCCCGTCGTGTTCCCTTCTCTGCGATACTGCTCTTTGATGCCAATAAATATTACGGCCTTTTTATATGAGGTGTCAAGTTAGCGATTTGGGTTAAAAGTGTAACATTTACTTTATGTGCACTTCAACAGAAAATACGACACTGACGAAACTTCAGCTGCAAACAAATATGGTTGCTGCTATTGCACCATCGTTCGTAAGCTGACCAGGCACCGCGATTCTGCTTTGCAGATTACGGTTGGTTGTTTTTTTTTTCGTTTTTTTTTTGTGTGGGGAAGTATTCGCTGTGCGGTAAACACTATCTGTTTCCTTAAAGACTCATCGCGACGAGGCTCAGTGAAGAAAAATAGGCAAGATTGGCAAGACCATGTAGGCGCACGTCGCTTTTGTGTATGTTGCCGAGAGATGGCCAGTTTCACTAGCTTAGTGTGCTGAAACTAATGCAAACATGCGAACGCAGTCTGCTGCACAATTGTACAGCAGAATTTTTAATTATTCAGTGATTAAATAGAAACATCTCTCCATGCAAGCAAGTGGTCTGCTAGTCTATTTTTTTTCATCAACTCACCAGCAAACAAGAGCTGTGGAATCCAGCAATACATGTTGTATCAGACCAGCAACAATCTGATAGGACTTATTAGTCTAATAGCGATACTAGTAGACACGCAACACTGTTTGTATAAGACTAAAAAGTCTAATACACAGGGCCTATTGGTCTTATAGGTAAATCAGTGCGACTAATAGAAATTTCTATTGGTCTAATACAAAACTTATACAACTAATACAAAACTGTATTAGAAAAAGGATGGCTGACTAATGGAGTAGCACACGAGGAATAAGGATTATAAACAGGGATAAGGTGCCTCAGAAAGGCTGGCCAACATTTCGATAGGAGGACCTATCTTCGTCAAAGACTAATAGAAACTTTTATTAGAATTTTTGCTAGGGAAGCTGCTTCTGTTCACTGTGCAGATGGCCCCTGTGAAAAAAGGAGCTGCCACAGTGTCGGCGGGTGCTTCAGAACAGCCGAGTGCAAGCCAGGCCACGTGCAATGCATAAGTCCAGCGAGTCGTGGGCTACGCCCGGAATCGCCTGCGGAAGCAAAACTACCAGAGCTGGTGGTCATGGAAAAGTGAGTAAGACAGCATGGCTTCTCAAGCATGTGGCCACTATAAACGGCTGTCAAATGCGATCAATTTGCTTTTTAAAGCAAAGCTTTCTTGCGTAGTTCGAGGCACGTTTTTCGAAATTTTCTGGGCCTCTAACGCCGAGCGCATTTAACATGTATGCTGGCGCCATCTAGGATTGGTTCAGCGAATAAGTTGTTTACAAGTTTACTCCTTTCAAGCATAAAGTTTCCCCCGCAGGGGCGTCTGCGCAAGCAGGCGTTTGGTGAGTTGCGCCACAACGGACCCGAGCACATGAGGGTTGGACCCTCCCGCGTGTAGCCGTGCGCAGCTTAGCCGTGTCTGGGGAAAGGGGGATCCTGGAGGTTGAGCCGATGCCAGGTGTTTGGACCTTTAAGGCCCCCCGGCGGAGGCAACACACCTCTTCGGCCTCTGCTTCACATAGACGGTACCTCCAGCCTGACCCACCTGGCGGAAATCGGCAGTCGCCTTTTCCTGTCCCCCTCTTCAGTCTTTTGTCTTTCTCTCTCTTTTCCATTTTTCCTGTCTTCTATTCACTTCTTTTAACTTCCGATTTTCCAGGCGGCACTTGTGTGGCTAACCTGTCTTGGTTATGTCGTATTTGGTTATAGCAACGCTGTACAGCAGGCGTTTGCAGGACTTCCCTTGCAGGGACTCCTGTAACGTCCCCTTGTTGGGCTCGGTAGTGGGCGGCTGGCATCGCTGCCAAAATTGAGATCTTATGGCATCTTCTTTCCCCAAGCTACCTGATCGTCCTCTATACAAAAGAGGATGCACCGAAGAAAGCTTCAATCCTTTTCTCCAACGCAAAGAAAACTTCCCGCAATACCATGTTATACATACTGAGAACCCTGGAAAGACTGTCAGAACCATCTCACCATTTATTGTTGCCAAATGCCTCACGGACGCACTGGGTAGTGGCTACAAAGTGACAAAAATGCCTAGTGGCGATCACCTGCTTGAGGTACGTGATAAGCTTCAGTATGGAAAGATTTCAAATCTGGTTGCATTTGGTGATGCTCAAATCACAGTGACACCACATCGATCACTGAATACGTGCAAGGGAGTGATATCAGGCGATGACCTAATGAACTTGAGTGAAGAACTTCTTGAGGGCCTGAAAGACCAGAACGTCATCCAAGTACATAGAATAAAAATTAAACGGGAGAACAAATAAATTCCAACCAAACACCTGATACTGACTTTTGACACTAGTAACTGCCCGAGATAATCGAGGCTGGATATGTAAAGATACGAGTAAGAGCATACATCCCTAACCCACGCAGATGCTTCAATTGTCAAAGGTATGGTCACGGTTTGCAAAGCTGCCGAGGCCGTTAAACCTGTGCCAAGTGTGATGAACAAGATCATCCCTCAGATAACTGTAACCTTGCACTCCATTGCGTGAACTGCGATGGCGAACACGCCGCATATTCCCGCTCTTGTCCGACATGGAAAAAGTAAAAAGAGATTGTGATAATCAAAGTAAAGGAGAACATTTCCTTCCGAGAAGTGCGCAAGCACGTTTTTTTTCTTCATAGTGCAGGGTGTGCTGGTGTGGCGCGAAAGGGGGCAATGCTGCAGCAGACTCCGGCATCGGCCGGGCCCACAAATAGTGTGGCCACGGCTGTGCCACCAGCCCCCCAGGCGACAGCAGCCAGCGCTGCTGCGTCGTCTCTGAAGGAGGGCCCATCGACCTCTGGGTTGGTGGCCTCCAAGGCCCTGCTTTTCGAGGCAAGGCCTGCCCCGAAAACACCCCGCTCAAGTGAGCGGAAGTCCAGCGGCTCCCAGGAGTCGATGGACACAACTCGAAGCCAGACGGCGCAGTCAGCGCTTCAGGAGCGCCGCGATCCTCGTGACTGCTCCAAAAGCAAAACGCGCATCACGGTGCCCGGAAAGGGTCCTGTGAGCTAATCTTTCCTTTCCAGAGCACACAGTACATAACTCTGTCAAAATGGATACACAAATTATACAGTGGAATGTGAGAGGTTTTCTCCACAATTTTGATGCAATAACAGAACTCTTACACAAACCTAATCGAAAGGTACTGTGTGCACAGGAAACACATTTAAAAGCTACACAGACAAATTTTCTCCGGTCATATGCTATTTTTCGCAAAGACCGTGACGAGGCTAACACCTCATCCGGTGGTGTAGCTATAGTTGTCGACAAGACTGTTGCTTGCCAACACTTGCCCCTTCGGACGTCCCTCGAGGCAGTTGCAGTGTGAGCAATTCTTTTTAAAAATTGGTTGCCGTCTGCTCCATCTACATACCTCCGAATTATCACCTGAGCAAAACAGAATTCTATGGCCTTATTAAACAACTTCCTGAACCCTTTCTTGTTGTCGGAGACTTTAATGCTCAAACAGTCTTTGGGGGAGATTCCCGGACTGATTTGAGGGGTCGACTTATCGAAAGCTTTTTTGTGACTTCTGGTGTATGCCTATCTAATAAGAAAGCACCTACTTACTACATTGCGCATAATTCATATTCATCGATAGATTTAGCGCTTGGATCTTCCACACTTCTTCCTTACTTAGAATGGAATGTAATACAAAATCCGTTTGGGAGTGGCCACTTCCCGGTTACTCTTAACCTACTAACACAACACGACATTCCACCACGTGTCCCTCGTTGGAAACTTAACTCGACTGATTGGAAGCATTTTAAAGAACCTACTTACTTATCACAAGATTTTATACGTGATTTTAGCATAGATGATGCCGTAGCATATTTTACTGCTTTTATTATTGGTGCAGCGGAAAAGTTTATTCCACAAACAAACGGCCAATCATGTAAGAGACCGTGTTCCTTGGTGGAATGAAGACTGTAGAGATGCACGAGACAAAATAAGGCATGGGGTAAACTGCGCCGATATCCAACGGCGGAAAATCTCATTGCATTTAAACATATAGTCACAAGGAAGGCGCACGAGACGGCAGGCTAGGAGAGCAAGCTGGGAGAGGTTTCTGTACAACTGTCCATTTAATATTGCCGAGCTTAGAGCTGCCTTGAGCACATGTATGAGCTCCGCACCAGGATTTGACAGAATCATGTATGAAATTATCAAAAACCTACACACAAATGACACTTCTGGCACTTTTTAACTCTATTTGGGCTGCCGGATATCTCCCATCCTCATGGAAAGAATCCATCGTAGTGCCCGGTCTTGAAACAGGGTAAAGACCCATCTGACGTTTCAAGTTACCGTCCAATAGCCCTCACAAGTTGCTTATGCAAACTCTGCAAGAAAATGATAAACCGTCGTATTTTACATTTCCTTGAATCGAAGAAAATTCTTGACCCTTATCAATGTGGCTTCAGAGAGGGTCGGTCGACTGCTGACCATCTCGTGCGCATTGAGGCAAACATTCGAGACGCCTATGTCCATAAGCAGTTCTTTCTGTTTTCCTAGACATGGAAAAGGCATATAACACAACTTGGCGATATGGGATTTTGAGAGACCTATCGGAAATGGGTGTTTGAGGCAATATGCTTAATGTAATTGAAAGTTACTTATCACACCGTACTTTTCGTGTTAGGGTTGGCAATGCTCTATCCAGGCCATTTACACAAGAAACTGGGGTGCCGCAAGGTGGGGTACTAAGCTGTACCCTTTTTATCGTCAAAATGAATTCCTTGAGCTTATCTATACAACAAGGTATGTTTTATTCGGTATACGTAGATGATGTGCAGTTAGTTAGGTTTCAAGTCATGTAACCTTGCAATTCGTGAGCTGCATCTCCAGCTCGGCTTGAACAAACTGTAAATGGGCAGAAGAAAATGGCTTTAAACTCAATCTCCTTAAAAGCTCCTGTGTCCTTTTCACACAAAAAAGAGGTCTATTTGCAGAGCCCAATGCAGAACTACACAGACAACACATACCAGTTTCGACACAACATAAATTTTTAGGCGTCACATTAGACTCGAAACTAACCTTCATTCCACACATAAAGTGCCTCAAAGAGAAATGCCTAAAAACAATGAACCTGTTTAAAATTTTGTCACATACAACATGGGGCAGTGACAGGAAGTGCCTGATGAACGTGTACAAAAGTCTTATACGTACACGCTTAGACTATGGGGCCATAGCGTATCTGCCAGCCCAAGCGCCTTGAAGATGCTTGACCCTGTTCACCATCTAGGTATCCGTTTGGCGACCGGTGCCTTCAGGACAAGTCCTGTAGAGAGCCTCTACGTAGAGTCTAATGAATGGTCACTGCATCTCCAAAGGTCGTACACTAGTTTCATGTATTTTCTCAAAACACATGCTGAACAAGGAACATCCAAGTTATTTAACAATAAACGATATGACCAGTGCCACCATTTTCCACAACCGACCTGCAATGAAACGGCCTTTTTCTCTGCACGTAAGGAACCTCAGTGATGAAATGAGTGTCCCACTGCTTGAACATAACTTAATGGCTTCAACAAAGCTATGTATGCTATCGGCTTCTCTTGGCCGCAAACAACATGAAATAAAACTGCTCCAACCCCATAAGGGGATGTGTCGCAAACCAGACCTAGTGGTTTTTAGGGTCATAGAAGGTTAGTACTGAATCCTGAGTGAGCATTTTCTTGCTTTTCTGAAATGCCTTTTCAGTTTCCTCCGACCATGCCCAAGGTTCCTCTTTCTGAAGAAGTTGGTATAGCGGCCTTAGTTCCGATGACATGTTCGGCATGAACCGGGAATAAAATGTCAACATGCCAAGATAGGCCTTTAGTTCCGTGCAATTTTTCGGCATTGGAGCCCTTCTAGTTGCTTCCACCTTTTCAACGCAACGGTGCACACCTGTCTCATCAATGACATGGCCCAGATATCTTACGGACTTCACAAAAAATTTGCACTTTTCGTGCCTTACTTTGACGCCATGCTTCTCGAAGCGCTGCAGGACTGCTTCTACACGTGCCAGGCATTCGTTGTAGTCGGCACCTGTGATAAGCACATCGTCAAGGTAACAAACTACTCCACTCAATCTCTTCAGCAACTCGTCCATGATTGCTTGGAATACTGCTGGTGCACTGGAAATGCCGTAGGGCATTCGAACATATTGGAATAAGCCCATGTGTGTATTTATAGTCAACAAGGGCCGCGAGTCAGGATGCAGCGTCCACATCGGACGGAGGCAAGCCCGAGCACAGGTGCTCGCAAGTAAGTATGGAAACCACCCCAATGTCTTGTACGTAGACGCGGCCAGCACCGCAAGCACTGCATTCGTCACCAGCGTAGTCGACAATCACGGGACCAAAATATATGCATCGTCAGTTTCCAGAGTGAGCGCTGCGGAGGCAGAGGAACTAGTGATAGCGTTAGCCATCACGACGAGACTGCACTGGGATTGCGTCATAGTTCTGACGGACTCTCAGACGGCATGCAGAAATTATTCCAGGGCTAAAATTTCCAGGGCTGCACATCGCATTCTGAATGGAGCGCACCAGCTGCCACCATACATACAAATCGTGTGGACTCTGGGGCATGAGTCCTTACGCGGCAATCAGCATGCACACGCCTACACCCGAGCGCATGCACGCCGGGAGCTGCAAGATGACCGCGCCAAGCAGTTCCAAACAGAGCCCATACCATTAACCTACACTCACATCCTACAACACTGTTGCCTTTCACGAAGAACACTACCCCAACCGCATAATGCTCTGACGCGAGAGGAAGCCGTAATATGGCGAAAACTCCAAACAAACACATATCCACATTTGAGTCTTTACCACGCCATACACCCTGCGCTGTATTCCTATAAATGTCCACACTGTGATCAATGTGCAACGCTTTACCACATGCTTTGGGCTTGCGCAAATACACCACAGCTCACACCCATAACACACCCCACGACACGGCAATGGGAGGCAGCGCTGTCCAGCTCCGACTCGACGGACCAGCTCAACCTGGTCAATCGAGCGAGAAGGGCAGCTAAGGCCGCTGCACTCCTGGACTGAGGGGACCACCCACTGCAGAGCGGAGGAGCTGCAGAGCGGAGGAGCTAAAGGTTATTCTCTCTCTCTCTCAGGGTGCGGCTCAACTTGCTGGTACGCTGACGACAAGTCCAAAACAGTAAACACTTTGCCTCCTGCTAGGACCGCAAACATGTCTTCAATCGTTGACAGTGGGTAGTGATCAGTTTTAATGCAGGGATTTACTGTCACTTTATATTCTCCACAAAGACGCACTTTGTTTCCTCGTTTTTCGACTACCACCAACAGTGTGGCCCAGTCACTTTGCGTTACACCCACCAGTACCCCATCAGCTTGTAGGCTATCTAGCTCTTCTTTAACTCGCTCCCTTATGGCATATGGTACTGGACGTGCCTTGCAGAACACTGGCAAGCTACCCTCTTTTAATGAAAGTTTCGCTTGAAAGCCCTTTATCAGTCCTAACCCAGGAGTGAAAACACTGGCATACCCTTTCACAAGGTTGTCCGCCCTAAGCTCCGCTTGCACCGTGTGAATACTATTCCAGTCGACGTCCAGCTTCTCAATCCAATCGCGTCCAAGTAGCGCTGGCTTGTTTCCTGGCACCACAACTACTGGTAGAATCTTTTGCTGTCCGTTGTACTCGACCGGAACCTCGGCTTGCCCCTTCACTTCCAGCGAGCTGCGGTAAGACTATATGATGCGTAGGCCTTTATATATCTTTTATTTTAAATCAGTTTTAACTCATAATTTTGCTAAATCAAGACACATATCCTCGCGCTCTTTGGCCTTAGATGCCCTTGCGCCAATAAAATGCAATCATCATCATCTAAAGGTCACTGAAAAAAAATTATTCTGAAAAGCAGTTCAAGAAGGGGGCTTGCGTCAGACAACATGCAGGCATGAGATGGTAGGCATTGGCTCTAATGGCACACGGTCGATGTGTCTAGATGGTATAGTATGAAATGTCTTTATTGATGGAGTTGGCATCCAAATTCGCCATGTTTTTTTGCAGACGGTCTGACCCGAAACCTGAAGCAGTGAGTCAGCAAAAAGAGATAGGGTGTATCAATGCTGCTCTTTCCACTCGGAAGGACCTGATCTGGGTTCGGGTTCGAGTGTGTATCTGTGTGCGCTACTGGGAGGGTGGGGAAAGCAAAGGCCAGTGATGCCGTCCACTTCAAAAGCGCCTCCACACTGGCTTGTGAAGAAAAAAGTGGGGAGCCTGCAAATTTCTGGAATCTTACTTGTGGCCGTTGTTCAGGTATCAGCCATCATGGAGCGGCCATCACAGCCATCATTCCATCCAACAGTCACAATAGTCACTTTTTCCACTACCGGACGCCGACGTTGTGGGCCTTTTTTTGCATTTACACAAACCTTTTTGCATTTCTCGCGGTCTTCGAGATGCAGCGACCACTTGTTGGGATCGAACCCACGACCTCGAGCAATGTCATAGCCATTAAGCTACCGTAACGGGCACAGTGTGCTTGTTTGCGGGGCGGCCGCTTGCGTAGTGCAGCCTTGACGCGGCGATGCTTTAATGCCCCTTTGCGACTCTACGCCCTGCATCAGTTGTCCGCTAAATAAATTTGCACGAGTTTTATTCTATTACGATAGCAATCATATGGACACTCCAGGTGAATTACCGTCGTCGCCGTGATGTTCCGTATAAAGTCCAAGAGCGACAACATGCGGCCGCGCACCGTAGGTGCGAGCGTGAGCCGAGAAGTATGGTGGCTTAATGCAGCGGTGTCTTGTGACGAACGCAAGGGAGGAAGGCGGGGAGGGTGCGTGCCGTCTTCTCACACGTGCAAAGGGGAGAGTAGGAGATGTGCCTGGGCTAGGAAGGGGCAGGTTAGTTCCCATCTTCTCTTCTACTTCAGCTGCGGCGGCTGAGTGCGGCCGTGCGCATCCCATCTTAGCGGCAATCTGCGCTGGACTCGAAAGCGAGCCGGCCGGATGTACCTGATGGCTTTGTGTGCGCTGATCTCGCGCGTCTAGTTCGCGTTAAAGCGAGAGGCAGCACAAACGGGAATTCGCTCGCCGCTCATCACGCCAGCATTCTGAGAGCGACCCAGCAAACCACAAATATCCATTGGACGTACCACAAAAAACCAAATATCGAAGACATTTAACGCCGTCTAGTTTACATCTATAGTATGTTCGACTAGTATGTGGCAGTCAAGGGTCATCCAAAAGACATCGATATGTCTTTGTGATTTGGACATCTCTTGCACATTCAAAGCTTTCGCACATTGATCGTACATTGTGTGTTGTGAGTAGATGCACACACTATGCCGTAGAAATACAAGCAAATTGTTACTGATGCCTAACAATGGGAAGATGGGACAGGCAAAAGTCGCGCTGTTGCCTGTTACAGTCCTGCAGTGGGGCATTTACTTTGTTTTTCGACATTATCATCACTGTGCACGTTCGAGATCCTACGAGAGGGAAAATGTGTACCTGAATTGCAAAATATCCCTCTGTTCATTCTGAAAAGATTCAACTGTAGTAATAAAGCCTAGAATTTCAGTTATGACTGCATTTATTTTGCAATTTAGCACGACCTCTGCACACACTGCTTGTGGTCTAGTACCGTTGCTGCTGGACACCGCGCGCGTTCTTTCGGCATTTTTTCTCTATGCTTTCGGTCTCGGTTACGTCATTTTTTTTCTCATACAAGAATGCTTTATTTTTCAGTTATATCTGTCGAAAGAGCGCGCAGACTCGAGGAGCACGCGCAGAAAGGTGCCCTTCGAAACCACACACAGGGAGACGCCACGTGCCTAAAACCCTGGTTGTACTGTAGGGAATTGAACAAACTACTTTTCACGAGCCTAAGCGGTGGATCACTCGGTTCTCGGGTCGATGAAGAACGCAGCCAGCTCCGAGACTTGGTGTGAATTGTAGGACACACTGAGCACTGATTCTTTGAACGCACATTGCGGCCTTGGGTCTTCCCTTGGCTTCGTCTGTCTGAGGGTCGGATCACATATCAAGAGAGCCTTCGGCGCACAGGGAACGTGCGTCCGTCGACTCGTTTTGACCGCGTCGGCATCACGGATAGTACGTTGAGTGCTGAAGCCACGCGCCAGCGGCCTCACGTGAGGGGAGGGTGGCGAACTGAACTGTTGTGCCAAAACTTCGCAGAGACCGAAACGAGGCATTGTACTACTGCAGCACGACGAGTGCGCACCTCGAAGAGGACCGCCGCAGGATGGAGTCGGACACCTGCAGGGAAAGCGCGGTCTGAATCGCGAGGCGCAGACGTCTGTTGCGACAGCTGTAGCGCGCACGTTTGCGAGAGAGTCGGAAGCTTGCGTGCACGGACAAATGCGGAAAGCAAACGCCGACCGATTCCCGCGCCGTGCACTAAGCGAGCGTGATCGCACGTTGCGTTGTTTGCCTTCGGAGTACGTCGAGCTCCTGCAAAGGTCGCTCGTCCGCGTCACCGCACGGGTGCAGGCGCCCTAGTCCCGGTTTCGTCGCAGGAATAGGAATCGGAAAAGATTCTTGCGCGGAACGGGGAGGACAAGGGTGCGCCCCGAAGCGGTAGTGATGCGGTTACGCGAGTGCGCCCGTCTGCGAGCGCGAAGACACGGCACGACGGAATAGTCGCCGCGAAGCGGAAAGTGGCTCCCTCGAAGCGGGGTTTGCCCGTTGGCGGAGATGAAGCGTTCCGTCGTAGTCCGCCGTCGGTCCAAGTGCTTCGCAGTCCCTGCCCCGAAAAGACTGTGCCACTCCAGTTGGGGCAGGGCCGACGCCACACGAGACGATGCCCTCTGCCAGGCTAGAGTCCGTCCTGCGGCGCCCGCTGAAGCGGCGCGCTGCGAGGGCGGCTGCCTCGGCGGGTTTGGGCTTCAGACACGGTCGTTTGCCACGCAACTGCTCGTGCGCCGCACGCGCGCAGGCGGTTTGTAAACCGCCTGCCAGCCTCGTCTATAAGTAGCTCCGTGTGGGCGAAGGACGTGGTAGGGCATCGTACTCGGTTCGCGCTGGGCTTTCGAACGTGTCGAGTCCTTCCAGCACGCTGGAATGGGCGAAAGCGATGTATCCGTTGTCGACCCAGATCAGGCGAGACAAACCCGCTGAATTTAAGCATATCACTAAGCGGAGGAAAAAGAAACCAACAGGGATTCCGAGTAGCTGCGAGGCGAAACGGGACCGAGCCCAGCACCGAATCCCCCGTCTTGCAGGCGGTCGGGAATGTGTATGGGAGGTGACGTTCTCGGGTGTTTGCGACGGTGCAAGTCCCCCTGACAGGGGCTGTCCCAGAGTGGGGCCAGCCCGTCTCCGCCGTTGCGCGCCGGGATGGAGCCTCCCGTGAGTCGGGTGCTTGAGAGTGCAGCCCTAAGTGGGTGGTAAACTTCATCTAAGGCCTAAATACGACGAGAGACCGATAGTTCACAAGTACCGTGAGGGAAAGTGGAAAGAACTTGAAGAGAGAGTTCAAGAGTACGTGAAACCGCTTAGAGTAACACGGGTGTGCCCTCGAAGCTCGAACAGGGTAGGATCAGTCTGCGGACGATCGCGGAGCCGGCGGCGGCGGGTAAACGACCCCTTTCGGGCTGTTCCGGCTGCTGGCACGCAGACGCGGTCTCCGGGGTGCGCACTTCCCACCGCCGGTAGAACGCCGCGACGGACGGGGTCAATGGGAAAAGTACGACTTATTGAGTCCGGCTGTGGAGGTGCCCTGCCCGTCCTTCGGGGACGGCTCGCGGGAGTTATAACTCGCCAGTGTACGAGAAGTTCGTCACCCCGTCCAGGCCCCATGGGCTTCTCCGGTTGTCGGGAGGCCCGAACGATGACGCCCTCCGGAAACGGAGCGGAGAGGAGAACCCGCTGGGCAAGCTTGTCGTCTCCTGCTGCCGGGTGGTCCCGTGGCGGCGGGTTGGGCCGGCGAGAGCCGCTGTGAGCGGGGCAATGAGGCGCTATCGTGGTTTGCGGCGAGTAGGTCGGTTAACCCACCCGACCCGTCTTGAAACCACGGACAAGGAGTC
>NC_051163.1:105074236-105117849 GCF_013339745.2 Dermacentor silvarum | reverse complement strand
CGTGCGCCTATACTCGCTTATACCCTAGGCGTCACAATGAGCAAAAGCATGGGCAGAGACGTTTGGCCTTTGTGCTTAGCAGAAACTTTGAGCAATTTTGTAGTAGTCTGAATTTAACAGCACGGAAGACGACAGCGATTGGTGCAACAGCAACTAGTCCCTATAATTAGAAATATTTAGGTGTTCTTTCGTTATTTCATCTCGCGTGCAGAAGTTCAGTCTCGAAATCGTAGGCAAGCCTAATTATCCGCCGATCAACTAATGAAGGCAAGCTCAAGGCACAAAAAAAATACAAGTAGTTAAACACATCAATTTGCAGCACAGCATTACTGTTACTATCTTTCACAACAGCGCACGCCCAATCCCATTACACAATAAACCTGCTCAACAAACTGCCTGATGCCAAATCTGAGTTCTCCATAAAGATGAGCTCACGGGCCATCCGAACCTGTCAGTTGTGGCCTCAGGACGATTGGCCGCAACAGCACGTTCCATCGCTTACCCGCGTCAACCAGAGCGGCGCAGATAGACATGACTGCGTTCGTAAAACTGCTACCCCCTGTAGTAGAAATTTGTTCTTACGTAGGCAGCTGCAATGACCATTTAAGTTCTATGAATCGGATCACGACTACTTTTGCCGCATGAATTGAAGTTCGCATATCTGCTACCCCTACATAGATTCTTTTTGTCGAGTACAGCGCTAGCATTTGCAGTGGTGGGCATCAGAAGCGTGCTGCTCTTACAAAGTTTTTAGCTTTGTGAATACGCTTTTTTCTTACGCGATTTTTCTTACGCCAAATTTTGTTCGGAAGCTTGCTTTGACCCCATAAGAGCAAACCTGCTGCTGCTAATTTACGGATTTACGGTATTACGCATAAATCTCAGGCATAAGGTTTCCCCTTTCAACGACGAAAAATATGTTGAAATCAGCCAGGCGTCCAATAAAAGAGACGTATGGTTTTGATATGTCGTTGGTAATGCAGCTCAGAACCTCCACGTCTACAACAAAGAGAAAAATCCTCAAGGCACTCACTCATATCTGCGAGTCATACAGTTTAGCAACCCCATTATCAACTAAGGCCCACATACTGTTTGAGATCCCAGTGAAACAAATAAATAAAACAGGATGACCTCAAGCAGGAATTATAAAAATGTAATGAAGATTTACTCGTTTTGAACGCAAATCACGTTCCAGTTTTGAAGGGTACTGCTTTTGGCTAGTTGGTAACCATACATGATAATTGTTATTTGGGCACCACTTGAAACCAAGAATAGAAATGACAGACACATGTTTGTCCTTTCTAGTCCTCCTTTCAACAGGTGCACAAATAAAATTTATCTTTTGCAGGTTTGGTTACGTTACCGAAACAATCATGCAAAATCGCCATTCGTGCAGTTTACAACTAAAGTACTGCAGCTTATGGAACTGAGACAGATACGCGAATAGTCACGGATAGAACCAACGTGGCGAATACATTGAATATTGGGAAGGCCTGAATCACCCCCGCGAAAACACTCTATCTTTCTCGATTTCACGTTTTGGGAGTACTGAGAATGCCAGGCTGATGAACGTGATGCAAAAGGAACTTTTAGAGAACTAGAAGGAATGGTTGTAATGCGGCTAACCAACTGTACTTGGATGGACCAAGTCAGGACAAGAAAGGTGGAGGACTTGGAGCTCAATGTTAAACTGGCAATACATGGTTATACGAGTCATATCTGGGGGAATTTTTCGCAAGATTGCCCTTTGATGGGATGGACATCGATGGCTGTGTCGAACGAACGAATGCTGTCCAGATAAAACGATATCGGCTGCACAAAAGTTAGCAATGACAGCAACGAAAATAGAGGAAAAGACGCAAATCTTGCATGAGTTTATGGCAAATCCATGGGTTATTTCTAACATGTCCTGTGTTAACAGCCTGAAAAGAAATCACAGCGTAAATTATTGGTTTCTCCGTTTCTTGCACGTCAGACATCCAACTATGAAACTGATGGTATTGTTCAATTTAGGAGACACGCAAAGGGTAGAAACGTTTTGAAAGGGGAAATACAAAAACAGCAATTCCTTGAACACCCAATGCACACTGCAATTTACGAGTTCGCTTCCACTAAGAATGAAGACATCTGAACAGTGTTGGTACACGACTGCATAACTCTAACTTCAACATGTGTGAGAAACACACAACTGTTCTTCCTGCAGAACTTTAGTCCATTGGCAGTTGTGGGGGGGAGATCATCGCAAGCTTCTACAAGACACAGTACGTAGCAGTTTAACGCAAATATGTATTTTACCGCCAGATGTTGACAAGTGGCGAAATACTTGGAAATCACCGCAAGAAGTACAAGATTTGAGTTCGAACCCTTCACTGAGCCATTGGCACCTTTCCCAGAGGACAAAAATCAAGCGAGTCTTTGTAATCATTGGCATAGACTTCGCAGGACACTTATACTCTTAAGCAAAATCAGATATACGGAAAGGGTACATAGCAATTTTTTCTTGCCCGATAACACGTGGAATTCATCTTGAACTGGTTGTGACGTCGAGTACATTGAACTTTCAAGATGCGGTGCGAATACTTACAACACGACGTGGAATCTGCAAAATCGTTTATATCAGACAATTGGCTCACCTTCAAGAGAAATTCCAAATATATGCAGACAATCCGAAAATTCACATAAGACAACATGTGTCGGCAGTATTTCCGTTATAACCAGATAAACCTGAAGGTAATGGCGATGAGACCACCATGGTGCGAAAAAGATGTACCTACGTTGCTCCCTAAGGTTGTGCAATGAAACACAGCCGTAAATCCAAACAGTGGTACGGTACTACCGTGCGGCAGCAGTGGTGGCAACAGTGGTGAGACAAACGCCATCCATTGTCAAAATGCCACATATTGCGACAAGTGCCTCGCCCAAAGAAAGCACACAAAGCGCATTTATGAATGCATCAGTGGTTGCTCGTTCATAATTTTTAGGAACACAGTAAAAACATCCAGTGTATAAGAAGATAAATTTCTGCTACAGACCTCTCTTTTATCACACCTACATTGTTATGTAGGTGTAGCGTAACGTATGTGTGACATAGGGATACGTTGCACAATTTATCTTATTTGTTGTTACGGTGCATGGAAGGAAGGTCACACGAACTAGAGAAAGGGAGAGACTGGCCGTTGCCTGATCGCTATATACATCGCTTGTAAATATACATTATGTCACAATCGCTGGCCTGCTTTATTGCCGCAACATCTTGGAGGAGCTGCGGGGTACAGTCACGGAACTTCGCAGGGGACGTCATCTACCTGCCGTCACAATGGCAGATCAACCGACACAACCGACACCACCTCAGCAGCCCGTGCCAACGGTTATCCTCACTCATCCACGGGACCTGGGCACAATTTTTGGCATGGATTACGCTGATGTCGAGGACTGGCTTGCGATGCAAGAGCGAGTGTGCGACGACAACAGGTAAGACGAATATTGATAGCAAACCTGACATTTTATCTGAGAGGAAGTACGAAGCAATGGTACGATACATTTGAAGCTGATCTAATGAGCTTAGATGTCTGCAAAGCAAAAAAAAAAAAATCACAGCATATCCACGGGGTGAATGATGATGAATGGGCGAAGCTCCGGAGGGAATCATCGGATCTCCCGCTTAAGGGGACGCTAGCACAAACGCGTTGAAACGTGCAGTACTCTCCAGTAAGGGGGAGCGGCCACAGCGTCTTACGCAGCCATTTACACATGCCGGAACGTGCACCGCGTTTGCCGACGCCATCACATGACTGCTGAGAGAGTATACCCCCCGTATTCATAAACGCTCCTCGACTTGAACTTGACTTGCCACCGCTTTGGGCAGCGTGTTCGAAACGCGTTGAAGGTAAGGCGGAGAGGCCACCGCGTCTTACACAAGCTTCTTACACGGGCCGTAACGCGCTAGCACAAACGTGTTAGAAACGCGCTAGTAACGCGGCATTTCGTTAATGTTGGGTATTTATTGCCATCGTAGTGCGTGTGTCCATGTCCACTTCGTGGCGTAGTGGGTTGACGTCGCGTGCTCGGAAGCGAGGGGTCCCTGGTTTGATTCCGCGCTACGGACACAACTACGGAATTTTTTTTCTCATTTTTCTCAGACTGGTTACACACTACTACTACGACGACGGGGACGGAACGGGTGCCGCTATAAGGAGCTTCGCCCCTAAAATGCGAGACCTGTTCGGCAGACCTGTTGGTCGTCATTTGGAAGCAAAAAAGTTGTCGCAGTTTCACCTGAAAGGCAAAGCATCAATTGCGATAGCAAATTTGAAGAGAGCTATACGGAGTAATGATAGCAGCTTTATCAGCTGTATAAACTTGGACACGCAGCAGCACCGGCAACACGCAGAACTGTTGTCGACGCCGTCGGCGTTTTGCCCGCGTTCGCTCAAAATGCGCGCGGCGTTGCTGACTGTTGCCGGAACCTCTGATATAAATAGGCACTTGGTGCCGCAGCTAAACGTCGCCTCCCTTCCCTCCCCCCCCCCCCCCCCCCCCACGGCCTTTCGTGCGTCGGAAGAAGGCACGTTTGCTCTACATATATGGTGATTGTAGAGGAGGAAAGAGAGGCCTACTTCTGCAGCCCTTAAGGGAGCACAGCGCAGAACGCGCTTTTGTTCTGCGCCGTGCGTTCACTCCCCGTGAAAGCGCGCGTCCCTCGCGCCCTTTCACTCGCACACACAGCGTTCGGCGCGCGGCGACGATTTCATCTCCATTGACGTCATACGGAACCTCACGGCGACGGCAACGCCGACGGCAGAAATCTGCTTTTGAGTGTCCATATAATTGCTATCGCAATAAAAAAAAAAGAACTTGCGTGCCACGCTCAGACGTCCACAGAATCCGATGTCGTGTACTTACAGGATGTGCTGGCCCTCTGTCGCAAGACAGATAAAAACATGACCGAGGTAGACAAGATTGGTTGCATACTAAAAGGTACTGCAGACAAAGCCTTCAGTCTTATCCCGACACTTGTGCCAGTAGTTCTTGCAGACACTGCAATGACTTCGGTAGCCTACACCATATGCTCTGGCGTTGCCCCTCGTTGCCAGGCACGGAACAAATCAAAGAAGGCAAGTGGCTCCCGCTATCAAGAACCCCGATGCCGGAGCGCCACTATGGGCTGTCCAGAGGGCCCACGATGCAGCAAACGGGCATCGCCTCACTGTCCCAACGTGGGAGCGGCCCGCTGCGCGCTGAGTCGCGTACCTCAGGACTTTCATTAAAGTTTTATATTCATTCATCCATCCTGATGTGTAAGCATTTTGCCACGGTGTAAAAGAGTGTCGGCGCTTCGAGCAAGCGAAGGGTCGCCGTGTCGATCAGACTTTCGACAGATTGTCCACTACCGCCGCGACATCTTCATGCGAAAACCCGCCATGGTTGGTTCAGCCGACTGGACCGGAAAATATAACGCGCATCCTTAGCCGTGAGCTTGAGATCATGGCTCCGGCTCCAGTTCGTTCCGACTGTCGGGAAAGCGTCCCCTCTATCTCGCCTATACATGTTGTCGTTTGGGGGGAAATAGCAAGTTCGCGCATTTCATATCACTGCTACACCTACAAGATTTCCTCCACTTCATCGTAACCCAGCTGACTGGCGCACAGCAGATGATATGCCATTCTGTTTTCATTGTTCCGGTATTGGAGACATCGCCCGTCATTGCCGCAGCCGCTGGTCGTCGCCTCCTCGGTAGTCATCTCCGTGTCACTACCGCCAAGTGCGAGACAATCTCACTTTCTCGTTCTACACGCCGATTAGTAACATCAACGCCGACAGTGCTGCACCAAGATACAGCCGCTCCCCGTCTCCGAAATGTCGACGGTCCCGTTCGCCTCTCATTCACCACTCTTCGTTTCCATCTGCAACAGCTCACTTCACTTCGGAAAACTAGGCGGTGCAGCTCACGGAGTTGAAGCTGCAACTCCGACCCGGCCCATAAATCCTCTGTTGACCCTGCCTACACATGGAAACCAACTGGACATTAAAGTTGATGGTGTTTCTGTTACATCTCCCGTTGACACAGGAGCGCAGCTTTCAGTTATGAGCGCTGCTCTCCACCGAAGGCAAAAAAGTCCCAGTTTTGCCCGAAAGGCGAAGCATCAATTGTGACAACAAATTAGTACAGAGCTATATGGAGTAAGGATAGTAGTTTTACCGGCTGGATAAACTTCGACACATTCACTTACTAACTGAATTAACAGGCATGATGTCGGAATGCACAAGCAAAAAACAATAGATCATACTCGATGACCGCAGACAGCCACTGTCACAACGCTGGCGTGAGCAAGCGCGACTGCAGCAGCGAACGAAGGTTCGTGTGGTCTATTGCTTCAACGGAAACTGAGCGACGAAAGCACAGCGCCTAGAAATGTAAAAGCCGTGTGGAAATTGCTTTCAAGATACGCTGCGCGCGACAGCCGAAGCCACGCAATGTACAAGTACGCAGTTACTGGGAGACTAGAAGCCGCACCCCCTCCTGCTGATGTTTTAAATGTGCGGCCTTGTTATGTGCCCTCATCGCTCAGAAGAATGTGTGATACAAAGGGAAAAGTAAAAAGGAGCAACCAGATCATTGAGCTTTTCTTGTAGCACTTACAAATGTCCAATTTCGTGTGCTGTGGTGATATGAGTATAATCTGCGTTGTGGGCATTTGAAACAATCATAACTTTCCCAATGCCACAGGCTCCGTCTCTCATAGCGATTCCTTTAAGGGGGAAAAATGAGCATTATGGCGAAACATGATGTGTATGCAGCTTCTAGAGAACTATGGAAATGTTGCGCAAATAATCACGCTCACAGGATGTTTGTGCGAATACATGCATTTCATAACACTCACAAATCGGGAGCGGACTGATAAATGTAGTAGTATGCAAGGCACCAAAGTTAAGAAAATTGCTCGTAAGAGATCATCGTAGTGATTAGAATTACATGGCGTAAGCTAGAGCAGATGTCACCTTAGCTTAGTTTTTCAAATATTACTAGCGAAAACAAACCCGTCCTAATCGTAGGTGATATAAACGGCGCTGTATGTGCTCATACAGACAGTTTTACGAGCTTTAGGTTTGATCACTTGATAACTTCTACAACTAGGATTCCCACTCAAAGAAGCAGCTCCCTCTTACACCATGCCCTCACTAATACTGTGCCTTCACCAGATTCTAGTGTAATTGACAGAGCTATATCATATCATTACCCTGTATTCATCACTTTCAAATCTAAGCTTACTAGGTCAGATGCCTGTTATTTTACGTGCTGTCTTGATAAGCTAATTTTTGTTGGTGAAATTGACAAAATCTACTAGTCAATGATAGCTACCAAACAAAATCCAGAGCAAGGACTTCAGTTATTTTTTTCTTTATTTTGAAAAGCTGTTCATGCTAACATTGCAACTGTGAAGCGCAAAAAGAAATTTAAATTTCTTCGCAATAAGCGGTTCATAAATGGGCGACTTGTGAGCATCAGAAAAAAGAAAACATGTTAGAGAAGACAGGGTGTCTACCAACCGGGAAAACCGGGAAAACAGGGAATTCTCAGGGATTTTGAATATTCTGGAAAAACTCAGGGAAAACTCAGGGAATTTGTGCCTCTATCAGGGAAAATTACTGTAGGGATGGGCGAATATAGGGTATTGACGAATATTTCATTGAATAATTCTATGTTCGTTATTCGCTTCGGTTCGAATTCATGGATTCAATATTTTCGAATTATTCAGCGGTCCCGAGTAGGCAGCCAAAAGCCACGGACGGTCGGTGCACATCTCGGAGGCTATGCTTCACGTCATGGCTGCCATACATCAACCATAAATCTCGAAGGCTATATGTTTTTGCATTAAAGAGCTTGAAATGTGCGACGCCGAAGAGCAGAAACGGCGCTAGCGCACAACCGAAACGAAGCGGCGGAGTCCGCACAGCTATAGTCAGCAGCGGAAATCGTACGTGAATGACAGCAACGACGGAACGCTTCGTGCCTATTTGTGCCTTTATTGCGTTTACCGTCGCGCATAACAACGCGTTGGCCGCGGGATTTCATAGTCGCCACCCATCATCGCGTCGATAGCTGCCGCGGTTTCTTTCGCAGCGGTTTCGTTTAGTTTCGTTTTGACTCAATACGCACGTCGGCCGCGTGCCTAAAGAGCTGCGTAGTGGCCATCCATGATTGCATAGATAGCGACCGCGATTTCGTCTGAAGTTGTTGCAGTGAACGGTAGTTTCGTTCTGACTCGGTGCGTGCGTCCGCCGGGTACGGCCACTAGCGGCAAGGTGCCGCGCGTCAGCGCCTTGCCGCGAAGTCCACCGTGGCAATCGCGTCTCGCCGCGCGGCAGCGCGATATGATCTCGCGCGCTCTCGGAACGCGGAATCACCGTGAGCGAAAAGGGTGCGATGGGACAGCGTCCAGAAATCCCTCTATAGAACCGCGAGAGACGACAATCGTCGATTGATAACTCGGCGCGGAGCGGCGGAGGTCCGGTTGGCATTGGCTCCGTGACGTCACCCTCGTCGCTCTCGGCACCCTCGGCAAGCCTTTGTAAAACCCCCGATTCCTGCCGCTTTTTCCGCGCTCGTCATGATGCGTTGCCGCTCGCGGCATGACGCGGGCGTTTTTGCCGCTATCGTGGCCATACCCTTAAGCACCGCAAAGTCGCCGTTCATAATCGTGTCGATAGCGGCCGCGGTTGCGACAAGCAGTTGTTTCGGTTTGACTCGGGTCAAAGCTGTCGAGGATGAAGCGCACCGGCTACATCACGATGGACGTGCGATCCGTTGGCGTTGAGCTTACTGGCGAAAAAATTATCGGGATGTGCGCGCGGTAGTGCAAAGCGTGTCGCAAATGATGGCGCGCGCCGCAGCCGTGCTGCGAAGGAAGTCGCGAGGCCTCGATCGCCGCTGCGAGAGCCAATCATTCACGAGATGACGAGAATTGCAGCTTCCGCACTGCTTTTGTGCTAAATAGCGAAAGGATTTGCTCATCCATTATACTAATAAAATCGTGCTGACGTAATAAGCATTTGCTTATTGTTTTCGGCATACCCTGATAATTCGGACATTTTTTTTTTCAATCCCGTGAAATTCGAATTAACTAGGTTTTACTGTAATATGTGATATATACTGTTCAAACTATCGGATTCGAAATTATTTGACCAAATCACTACTCCCTTCGAACCTCAAATCCACTATTCGCCTGTCCCTAAATTAGCTGTAATTTAATTGAAAGGGAACGAAAGCTGGTGGTAATGGAGGGAGGGAGGTTAGGCGACGTTTAGCTGCGCCACCAAATGCGTATTTATATAAAAATGTGGTGAGGCGAGAAGGTGGTAAAGACTTCGGACGCTGCTCGACAAGTGTCCCGTTCGGATCTCGTCGAAAACTTCCGAGCCGCCCCCAGAGGCACAGGCAACAGTCACCAGCGCCGTGCGCGTTCGGTGCGAACACGGGCAAAACGCCGACGGCGTCGACAACAGTTCGGTGCATTGCTGGTGCTGCTGCGTGTCTAAGTTTATACAGCTGATCGATAAAACTACTATCCTTACTCCGTATAGCTCTCTACTAATTTGCTATCGCAATTGATGCTTCGCATTTTTTTAACATGCTTACTAAACAGTGACAGCATCAGGCAACATGGTGTCAGCCCATCTTGATGTAAAAGAAAGTTCCGTTTCACTCAGGGAATTTAGCAAAATCACTCAGGGAAAACCTGGAAAACTCAGGGAATCTGAAAATGTCAACTTGGTAGACACCCTGATTGTGCACCAGTGACCACTCATGCATCGCCTGGTGCATGACGAGCACCCCAGACGAGTCGCAGAAGGTTGCCTCGGGGTTCGCTGGCATTGCCGCATTGCCGGGCGCCTGGGTTTGATTAAAGAGTGTGCGGCCCCGCAACGGGCGGCGGTATTCCTGAGCCGCCATTCCGACCTCTACTTTCCGCTGGTCCTGTCAACGCCAAGGGGAGACGAAAGTCACGGGGCCTTCCTGTCCTTACTGAAAAGTCCACGTCGCCACGCTTCGATAAACCAACCGCTTCTTAGGGGCAGGAGGTGCCTGGGCAAGTTCTGGCCTGGTCAACTCCTGCGCCGGCTTGGAGGGGCGATGCGACGCTTCGTTGTCACGAGCAGTCCCCGCCGCCTCGCCATACTTCGGCTTCAAGTGGCGACACACCAAGTTCAATTGCTTTTTTGCAGGCATCGCGGATGTGGACGAACTGCGAGCTCCCGCACAAGCAAACAAAGGAAATGACGGGGGCAATGGTCATGCAGGGCGCGAAGGAAAGCGCGGCCTCTGTGGCTCTGGATTTGAATGAGCATTGGGCCAACATGGGCACGTGCTTCCTTCCACACCGGTATTCCTAAACAGGTATGCGCTCGCCTGATGAGTAAGCGCAGCCGAGGGGGGGGAAAAAGTCCTCTCCCCTTTGGCTGGTGTTCAGAGCAGGCAGAGAGGAAGCAAACCCAGTTTACCCAGGTTGTAGCAGTATTTACATGGGAGAATAGCCCACCAACGTCCCGTTACTTCTGAGCTGTAGCGAAACACGTACATCGGTGGAGGGCGGGCTGCACACAAGGGCATATTAAGCAAAGAGTGCCTGTCACCGCTTCAATGTGCACCCTCCAACCATTAATTTTCTCCGCTTACCAGCGCGATACAGAAGAAATGTCCATCTACCTATTGGTAGGAGAAAATTCCTTAGTAGCATCGCTACAAGGTCGGGTCGGCACTCGAGGGTATATTTGGCCAAAAGGGGCCTGTCACCGCTTCAATGTGCGCCCTCGCACCGTAACTGTATTTCTCCGTTCACTGGCGTGGTAAGGAATAAAGTCTGGCTACTATCTGGGGGTAGAAAGTCTGCCTAGGTGCATTTCCGCAGGTTGTACTGGTGGTGTGGCCTGGGGCCAGTTGTGTCACGGTTTGCCTGTGGTTCGTTGACCGCCTCCCCTTCTCCCCAGTCGTTGCTACGGGCAATGAAAGGTTTGAGGTCTGAGACGTAAACTGGACCGCCGACTGGTCTCCCTTGGGAGTCAGCCAGCTTGAATGCAAGAGGGGACATTTTGGTCTCCACTTTGTAGGGGCCCAACCATTTAGGCGACAGGGAGGCAGAGATGCCTTTGGTGGCGTCACTCAGGACATGGTTGCGTATGAGAACGAGATCGCTGACACCGTAGTGCACGTCCCGATGTGACCGCTCGTATTGGGCTTTTTGTCCAGCTCGCGCTTTTGCCAGGTTGGAACGGGCCAGGTCAAGGGGATCCGCGAGAGTTCTGCCGCGTAGCTGGATAGGCCGGGTTTCGTGGCGCACGCCTTGCTGCTGGGCTGAAAAACGCGGTTCATGGGCACTCCTAAAGTTGAGGAAAGCGGGCGTGTACCCAGTCGAACGGTTCATCGTGGACTGCAAGGAGAAGCATATCTCGTTAAGACAGACATCCCAATCCCTGTGTTGCTGGGCAAAGGCCACGCAAGGGCTTGACGTTGATGTGTGGTTGTCTTGCGGTGCTTAATGCCAAAGGCAGCGCACGCATCCACGAACACCTTGGCCGTGAAGTAGGACGCCTTGTCCGTTATCAGCTCCACCGGAAAGCCGAAGCAGTTAAAGACCTCGGTCAACTTGTCCCAGTTTGTGTGCGCTGTTAACTTCCGAAGGGGAAAAAGTTCAACGCATTTCGTGAAGTGATCCGTGATAGCCAGGAGAAAAACGTAGCCTCGCTGGCTTCTGGGAAAGGGTCCCATAATGTCACAGGCTGTGACTTGCCAGAGTAGCTGGCTGTCGATTGGCTCCATGAGCCCGGGGGGTTTGCCCGCACAAGGCTTCACACATTGGCACATGCGGCATGAGCGGGCATAGTGAAGAGCGTCACGCTTCATGCCTGGCCTGGTAGCGGAGCGGCACAACTTTTGGAAAGTCGTAAGGCCACTTATGTCCGGCCACCCGCGAGTCGTGGAAATAGCTCAGGGTGGCTTTCCTTAGACTGCCGGGTATCACCACCTTGTAAGACTCCTGGGGAGCCTCCTCAGATGGGATATAGCACAGGAGAGCTTTATCGGCATTCAGCAGATATGTATCCAACGTGCCCGCAGCAATACCAGCTGTCCAGGTGTGCCCGACGGGTTTGCCGCCCCACTCCTCTTGGGAGCTCGACTCTTTAAGCCCGTCAACAATTCGTCAACAAAATGGATCGCTCTACTGTGCCTTTGGTAACTCTTGCCTGCTGAAGAGAATACCCGATAAGGTAACAGAGTCCACCAGGTAAACGTCCTCTCCCGGGGCTGGCAATCCGGGGATCGCTTCGCCGTCGGGGGTTGTGCCGTTCGAGTCATTGGAGACACAAGCTCCGGTCTCTACTGAGTGTGTGAGGTTCGCGTCTTTTGAGCCAATGGAGACTGAGGCTCCAGCTTCTACTTGGTGCGAATGCTCATGGGAGTGGCGGACCAAAGGATCAGACGCCGAAATGGCGGCTCGTGACAAGGCGTCCGCCACTACGTTTGAACTCCCTTTCCGGTAGCGCACAACAAAGTTGTACCGCTGCAGTGTCAGCGCCCAGCGCGCGAGGTGGCCAGAAGGCTCGCGCAGCGCTTAAGCCAGGTGAGTGCCATGTGGTCCTTCTCCACCTCAAATGGCACTCCGTCGACGTAGCAGTCAAACTTTCGCAGAGCAAAAACTATAGCGAGACGTTCCCGTTCAGTCATGCTGTAGTTGCACTCGGCGGCGTTAAGTGACCGGCTTGCAAAGGCGACTGATCAAAGAATGCCATCGTGCTCCTGAAGCAGCACAGCACCGAGGCCCAGGTCGCTCGTGTCATCATGGACAACGAACTCCCTGTTGAGATCGGGCAACTTCAGTTTGGCTGTGGCCACTAGAGCTCGGGATAGTGCATGAAAGGAACCCTCCTGCTCAGGCCCCCAGCTCCATCGTGCCGACTTTTTCAACAGCGCGGTCAAGGGCGCTTGAAGAGCAGCGCAATTTGGGATGAACTGTCTGTAGTAGTTCACCATACCCTAAAAGCGCCTAAGGCCCTGAACGTTCACCGGCGTCAGGTATTCAAGGATAGCTTGGACCTTCTCTTTGCATGGCAGAACACGACCCCTGTCAATAGTAAAGCCCAATAGGGAAATGCGAGTCTCAGCTATTTGGGCTTTCTGTGGACTTAGGGTCAACCCGGCAGCACGTAACCTCTCAAGGACGCCCTCCAGGTGGTGGAGGTGCTCCTCGAACGTTCGAGAGATGACAATGTCATCGAGGTACGCCAGCGCCTAGCGCCATTTAGCATTCCTGAGAATGCGGTTAATCTCTGGAACGTAGCTGCAGCTCCAGAGCAGCCAAATGGCATACGGGTGAACTGGTAAAGGCCTCGGTGAGAGCTGAACACAGTTTTCTCCACATCAGTTAGTCCCATCTGAACCGGTGGTGAAGTAGCGCGCATCGCCTAGATTAGCCACGATTGATTCCACGTTAGGCATAGCCCAGGCGAAAATTTCGTCCAAGTAGAACCACTTGAAGTGGATTATTGAACCTGCACCACTTGGCAAGTGGGACCTGCAAGTGGGACCTCTTGGCAAGTGGTGCCGGTTCGATAACCCACTTCAAGTGGTCCCACCTGCCAAGTGGGTCCACTTGCCAAGTGGTTCCCCTCTATAACCACCACCCGTGTACTTCAGTGAAAATTAATAACAGCAATTTGTGTGAATGACAATTTATTTACAAATTTACATCGTTTTCTTCAGTTCGCAGCTTTTCCACCTTCAGTTTTCCTTATTTTTCTTACTTCTCCGTACGTCTTGTATTTTTTGAGAAAGTATTGTTGACACATTGTCAATGGTTTCCTTCACGGAAACACCCGTCATGGACCCCCAGTGCCTCACGGTGTCTGCAAAGGAGGCAAAAATTAACAAAACAGGCAGAAGGCATGCATAACACAGTACGCAAGGACTATAATCTTACCAATGATCAAGGCAACCTTCTGCGGGCTGAGCTGCTTCCGTACCACAGCGGTGGGGTTTCTGTAGTTTTTTGGGGCTAGTTTTCCTCCATAAGTTCGTTCAGCCAGCCCTTCACGGCCCCATATGGCTTGGGCCATATCCTTCACAACAAGTGAAGCCTTTTTCTGGCCGAGAATCTTCTCCGCCTGTTTCGCTCCAATTACTAGCCCATCTTTTACATGATACTGCAAATGAAAACAAAACGATTAGAAAAGGTATGTAGAGATTGCAGCGATACACTTACCTTGCCATCACCGATATCAGTGAAAGGGCCATGGGCCTTTGGGTCAGCAGCTCAAGCGAAAAAGTAAAGATGTCGTTTACATCAAAACAATAGCACTGACACAGTGGCATTCAAAGCATTTTGTCGTGTACCTTTGGGCAGTGCCTCTGCAGCAGGCTCTCTTGACGTATTGTCTAGGATTTCAGTGCCTGGGGTTGGCTGGGCTTTCAGTGGCTGGAGCGTAGCCAGTGGCATTGGTTTGCGGCCTGTGTGCTGCGTTTCTTTGTCTCTGCGCTCTTGGTCGTCATAAGAATGTTCATGTTCCCATTCAGAAGCAGCACCTACAATACAGAAGAATATCATGAACAGAAAATGCCCTCTCTCAATAAAGCTAGGTGCATTGTCATGAACCGAAAAACTGTTAATTTCTTGTGATGAGTATTTGTTATGAGCAATGACTGCAGGTATTATTTTATCTATCCTGACATGAGCACCTGACTGTTCAAAAGCAAGAGGTGCAGGTAAAAAAATCCACTGAGGCTACTCTTCAGATAAACTGCAATTCTCAACTGAGGATTCAGCATTTTGATAAAGGAAAAAGGTTTTGCAACATGGATGTTTCATGTGCTTTGTGTCCTTTACCTGTTAGGGACTCTTGCGCTCTCTGGGGCTGCGGGGCGCTTGACTGCAGCATTTCTAGTACTGAAGAGATAGAAAACAACATTTAATAAAAAAATATGCCTATTACGATACTATGAATCAATATAAGCATAAGTCAGAAGAGTATTATACTGCATTCTACCCCAGCCAGATTTTGTGGCACGTACTGCTGCACATGCATGTGAGTAGAGAACAAATAGTCCCAAATGCTGCTGTGATTGCAAGCAAAGTGTGGTTTTTGGATGGATTGGCGTTGATGACCCATGATGGACAAAATGAAGTGCTAACTTCCAAATGAGTTACCTGTCTTATCAGATGTACTCAGCTGGAAGGAAGTCAATATCTGTCATTGCCTATCATGTCTTTCCAATTTTACCCCCCTCTCTGAACAAAACCAAAACAATGCAGTTCCCAGCTGGTGCTACCTATATGCTCTGTAGAAGCACACAATATGAGATGCACATAAAAATGGCACATACTTTCAGAAACCTCATCAATACATTGCTAGCGCATGGCAGAATAAATATTAGAGAACTCGTTTCACGGTTTACTGTGCAAGCGAAGGATTTAATTTACCTAAATTTCATTGGTTATGTTCAAAGCGAGTTATGGCTTTGTAGCTTTGGCTGCAGCACGTAACTTGTTTCGGGGTGCACGGTTCGTAAAAAAAAAAAAAAAAAACTAAGAGGAGATTCATCGGATTGTCACATATGCCAGTGAACATGAAGTTACATTCCTTTGATATTCCTTTCACAGATATTTATACAAGAACATCACATATTAACTTGCAGTCTGCCACCAAACAGCCCTTCCGATCCTGTTCACTCCATAACGATAGATTCCCGACGTTGCACGGTACTTTTTAGAAAAAATGGACTACACAACCCCTCTAAAAATTTTTTACGGAATCTATCAAGGCAGCCTTTAAGAAGAAAGAAATAAGGACAAAAGCAATGTAACAACTCGCAGTATACTTACTCGCTGAAAGCTTACAATCCATTTTTTGTGTCATCGTGGCGACGATTTGTCGCAATTCATTCCTTTCTTTTAATACGTCTTCATAGGGCTCCTGCCTTTGACACGCCTCCACTCTTATGCGCTTCAGTTTTCTCTCTCTATTCGTGACAGCTTCTTCTTCATCCTCAGTGTGCCTTTTTGTTGACGCCTGTGCACAAAAAAGAGAGAGTAAGGAGTACAATTGTACTGAAAACAAGTGAGAAGTGTATATTTTAATGCTACTTACTTGAGAAACTCGAGCTGCCTTATTTTTGTTTAGGGCACTTGAGACATGCTCTTTCAGAATTTCATCATAAGCAGCACTCTTAGATGCTGCCTGGCACTGCTTGGATTTTTTGTTTGCCTGCAGAGAGATGTCAAATCCAATGAACACTGTTCGACTGAAATCTGGCAAAGGTATAGCACAATTATTGTACCTGTTTTGCAGTCTGTTTGCTGCCTGCTGCTGGCAGCTGCAGGTTGGAATCTTCATCTTCAATTTCAATATCTGAAGGGTTTATTACCGTCCGTGGTACCCGCTTACTCCCTCTTTTCTCAAAAAGTTCTTCCTTAGAGTCTGCAATGTGCAATAATATAGTCAAAATCAGTAGCTAATAAAAAGCAAAAAAAAAAACGCGTGTTCATGCAAACGGTATATATGCCTGAGGAATTGTCAAAATTTTTTAATGTGCATGTTTTGAGATACAATGTCCCAACTTTCCCAGGAACACAAGTTCTGCTAGTTAATTCGTCGATCGCTCCGGCACTGTTCGGGTTTCAATAAATTTTGGGCAGTTGCACTGGAGAGCAGATGACAACTTCCATATTAATCCACAAGCATAGCAATAATGATAGCGTTGTTGTATATCGTTCGACTATAAACACGTGGAGACAAGTCTATCCGATCGCTGACACGGTATACGTGGAGGCTGCAACACGTGCCCGATCAATACAGCGACATATATATATATAGCTAGGATTGATCATTCTAGTTGATATGATGGGCGAGCACCAACTCTGGTACGTCTGGCATATGGAATGACCATGTACGTACGCGTACATATATTGTGTTAACATGCAATAAATTGCTAGCTTCATTTGCTTACCTGCCAGCAGCAGAACTTGACAGGGGTACGGTCCCGTGTTTTCCGGATCTTTTTCGTCAATCCAGTGCGTAGTGTACACTTTGGTTTTAATGAAGTCTTCTTTGTTTGCTGGCTGGAAGTCCTTTATGTTCTCCACATGGACCGCATATTCCTTCGCGTCAAAACTATTCAGAAAACGCACAAGCGCGAACATCGTCTTAAATATGGCACGTGCGGCTGTCACTCGCCGCCACTCGCACAAACACGCTCACACGCCGCAAACCGCGTGCACGTATGTATACGTAGGGACTTAGCTAACGTGAATGCATCCGCACAACGCGCTGCGCTACGACGATCGAGCGGCCTGGGTATGGTGGCTAGAGATGGCTAGCAATGGTGGTGTTTCGGCAGTGACTTGGATAGAGATACATACGAACTACATATTGCCAAAACGATGTTCCCAAAACGTTCAAATAAAATATGCTTTTAAATTACTAAAATGTTTACTAAAATTACTAAACACAATAAGAATAAAAGCGTTGTCAGTTGTAAGCATTTAAGGACAACTAGTCAGGCGTTGAATAACTGAGCTGGCTGAATTAGTGCAGTCCGTACCGCAACGTTTCTCCAATCAAGCCATGCCAAGCCACGCCATGCCAGGCATGATTCTTGTACTATTTGTACACTACATGTGCACATGTGCGTAGTTACTATAGCGTAGTGAACGTTTGGTTATTATCACGACCGTGTTATCCATCGACCGTTCATTATTTTTTGTTGACTTGGACAGCGTGGTTTGCGACCGCTCCAGCTTGCTCATCAAGAATAACAACCAATCTGTGCGAACTGGCGTGATGAACACGAGCAAGAAAACCCGCAAGCGATATCTGGATCCCGAAGCATGGAATGACCGTTTGCCAAAATCGACGCTACACGAAATAAGAAAGAAGGCTTCCGCGCGTTCAGCACAGCCTTATATGGACGTTGATTCAGGTGAACGTACGACCTCAAATTCATCTGAATCCTCGGACGATAATGAAGTTTATGAACCAGCTGAAGAAATTGGACAAGAAAGCCGCAGTGGGTCTTCTTTTGAGGGAGATGAGTTGGCGGGTAATTGTGACGCCGACGATGAATTCGCACCCGCCCAAGATCTATCAAATGCGACTGAACCGCCTGACAGCCGCCCGAGCTCCAGCCTTTTTCGCTTGGAGTTTGCGTGCCCGCTTGGCAACGGAAGCACCTTGTCTGTTGGGGATGCCCTTGTGCTTGTCATGGACTTCGCCATAAAGCATGGTCTGGCATGGACAGCTATAGAAGACCTCTTGAAGTTATGCAACAATATTTTAGGTTCAAATGTGCTTCCAGACAGCAAATACCTTTTCAGGAAGTTCTCTGCAACCTCACCAGAAGAAATGAAGTTTTACTTTTACTGCCCGATTTGTAATCGCCTGCTCGCGAAGACGGGGGGTAGCTTAAGTGAGCGCAACAGTGTGTCGGGCATATGCTGTGAAAAGAGCTACACTGGCCGGAAGTTGACAGCAGATGGCTTCTTTTTTGTCGGCTTGCCATTGAGAAAGCAAATTGCATCTGTGCTTGCAGATGACATTTTGAGAGAAGAACTATACAAATTTTTGAGTGAAAGAAAAGACTCTGAAAACATTAGCGTGTCAGATGTAACTGATGGTGCCTTTTACAAGGAACAGCGAAAGAAGCTTGGCTGCAAGAAACACGATATCACATTAACTGTGAGTGCTGATGGAAGCCCGGTATTCAAATCTTCAAACTATTCCATTTGGCCGGTACATTTGACTATTAATGAGTTGCCGCCGAACAGACGATGGAGCAACATCATTTGTGCGCTCTTGTGGTATGGCAATAAGCATCCGGACATGACATTACTCCTCCAGGCGTTCACTGAACAAATGAAGGAACTGTCAACTGAAGGAATATGCTGGACTGCGAATGGTCAACAAGTGGATTCAAAGGTACGTTGTTTCACCTTTTAAAAAAATTGCACCTATTCAGTGATCTTGTTTTACTCGATTGCTTAGGTTTCATGTTTTTCTCGTTTCGGTTCTCTCTGTGGTAGGAATTAAAATGGCAGCCTTCTCTCACTTTCTAGGTGTACTGCATCACTGCTGTTGCCGATGCACCAGCCCGGGCTTCGATGCAGAATGTCCTGCAGTTCAATGGATATTATGGCTGTTCCTGGTGCTTACATCCCGGCGAATTCATTGAAGGTGCGATAACATCCTGCTTCTTTGCACGTTATGTGTGTTTATGCATGTTTCACCTGTTACGTGTGTGTTCAACCAATGCTATATAAATCTCTTGTTACCTTGTGCAGGTTGTGTCAAGTACCCCGTGGCTACAACTGTCCAAGACAGAAATGCAGCTAGCATGTTGGCTGACATGAAAATGGCAGCAACACTGAAACGCACCATCAAAGGTGTGAAGGGACCTTCACCCCTCATCAATGTCCCTGGGTTTGATATTGTATGGAGTTTTCGTCCCGACTACATGCATGCTTTGCTGCTGGGTGTTGTACGCCAAATGACAGAGCTGTGGTTTTCGGACACAGGAAGGGCATGTTATATTGGGGGTCCTCAGACACTAAGGGCAGTAGATGAGCGTCTCCTAAGCCAGAGACCTCCTTTGTGTTTTAATAGGACACCGAGGTCTCTTAAGCTTAGGAAATATTGGAAGGCGTCTGAGTGGGAGTCGTGGCTCCTCTACTACAGCCTCCCATGTTTGAAAGGCATCCTGCCAGCGAAATTTCTTGACCACTTTGCTCTCCTGGTGTCGTCAGTGTATGTTTTGTTAAAGAGGCGTGTGACATCAGATGATATTGACAATTGCACATTGAAAATAACAAAGTTTGTTGTCACAACCCAGTGCAACTATGGTGAAGCACAGATGACGTCAAATGTGCACACTTTGCTGCACTTGCCAAAGAGTGTACTACTGCATGGACCACTTTGGGCAATTTCATGTTTTGAATTTGAGAGCAACATGGGCAATCTGGTGAAACTAGTGTCATCATCAAATGGCATTCCTTTTCAAATATTGTCGCGGATTCTTCTTGTGAGCAATTTTAACCAGCTTCTGTCCATGGCATCGGAAGAAGTTAAGGAAATGTGTTTGCACACAAAAAAGAGGGAGCGCATGGGTGTAAAACTCCTTGGAAGACCCCAGGTGCCATCACACGACTTGGTGGAATTTGTTTGCAGAAACACCTCCGATGTACAAAAAATTGAAGAGTACAGCCGCATCTGTGTGGGTGGATGCACCATCCATAGTGAAAAGTACAATCCTGCTTTGAAAAAAAGAGATTCAACTGCAGCAAAATTAGGAGGCGACTATGTTAAGGTGGAGAACTTGGTGAATGTTTGCAAGGTAGATGGAAGCTCCGACGTTTTCATCATCTCCCGCATTTACCAAGTGAAAAGTTTTGAAGGAGTAGACCACCTAAAAGTAGCACGCAAATGTGATTCCAGAGTCATTCATTCCATTTCAAAGGCTCTTCACCCATGTATATACCTTGATTTGAATGGTACAATCTTATTTGCAGAATTGTGCAACCGGTATGGATCATTTTAGTGAAAAGGTCATCATCATCAGCCCATATTTATGAAAGCATATTTAGCGCCAGCAGACAAGGACAGAAGGGAGACAACAATACAATGTGCTAACTTCAACTTTATTTCCATGAAACCTTCCATTTAACCCATGCACAGTGGCGCCACATCTTCCCGATTCAGCCATCCAAAAAGGCCGTCTCTTTATCTAACAAGTCGACCGAAGGAGCACTAACAAGTTTTGCTATTCCGACAGATAGCCTGAGCCTCAATAATCTCTTGCACATCTTTATGCTCTGCAAGAATTACTCCTTGCCTCAAAAAAAGTTAATAAGCATGCGTAGAAGAGTGCATCGACGAGTATGGTGTGGTTGCTTTTCAAACTCAGCCGGATTATTCGTTCAGGGCTTTTTATGTATGCTTCACTGTTATCTTCACTCGTCCTATGAAGCATGGAATGACGAAATATTAATTCAAAAGCAGGGTGTCTACATCGGTTCATGTTTGGCGCCTATACTAAGTGACATTTGTCTGGTCCACCATAACAAAAACCTGTCGCGTACCTTGTCGGAGCACAGGCTGGTTAAAGTTGTCAGGTACATTGATGACTAGTCCTTTTCGAACCAGACGTACATTCAACAGTAGGTATGCTCTTCGAAGTTTTTTCAACAGGCATTAGCCCACTTACTCTCGCGGTGAAAGAGCTGACTGATTACATGCTGCATAGCTTAGATATTCAGCTCAAGTTCACTGAATAACACACATGCTGGGAGTATAAACCGAGGGCCAATAATAGCCTCTGTTGCTGTACTGCTCCGCTCGCTTGAGGCTCGTCAAAAGGAGCATTGTCAACTTGTGTTTTGGAAATGCATTAAAGAAATCCTGCCACAAATAAGATCTATTCATGTCTTATGGACCTGTCGGGAAGGCTATCTGCAGCAGGGTTCATGGAGTCAGTGCAGGTCTCGGTTGTAGACGGGCTGCTAAAAAGATGCTGTTTAGACAATAACACTTGGCATGCAGCAAATCAACGGACAGAAAACTGGAGGAAGGTAGCGGCAGTTCCTTATCTGCATAGAATGGCTATCTGTCGGAAAAGTGAAATGTGTGTTAATGCCCCTTCAGTCGACTTGTTAGATAAGACGGCCTTTTTGTATGGCTGAATCGAGATGATGTGGTGCCATTGTGCATGGGTTAAATAGGCAGCTGTTTCATGGAAGTAAAGTTGTTGAAGTTAGCACATTGTGTTGTCGTCTCCCTCCTGTCCTTGTCCGCTGGCACTGAATATGCTTTCAGTTTACCAACATGCCCAACATATGGCAATGCTATATGGTATGTCCACTGCAGGACGAAGGCCTCTCCCTGTGATCTCCAATTACCCCTGTCTTGCGCTAGCTGATTCCAACTTGCGCTTGATTCCAACAGTTTCCTAACTTCATCACCCCACCTAGCTAGTTTTCTGTCAGCCTCAACTGCGCTTCCTTTCTCTTGGTACCCATTCTGTAACTCTAATGGTCCACTGGTTATCCATCCTACGCATTGCATGGCCTGCCCAGCTCCATTTTTTTTCTCAATGTCTATTGGAATATCGGCTATCCTCGTTTGCTCTCTGATCCACACTGCTCTCTCCCTATTAACGTTAGGCCTAACGTTAATATGTATAGGCTCAAAAGTTGCTCTGGTACTCAGCACTATTTTTCTAGGTAACATTGACAAGGCAATTGATTCAAAGCTTAACGGCCTTGCATTAAGGGTGTTCCGTTCTGTGGATGATTTTTTGGCAATAGTTGAACATGGTGTTTTGGACAGCAGAGTGAAAGTTTTGAAAGTGTTCAAGGGGGGGGACAACAGCCAAAGACTGGATTTCACTGTTGAGTTGCCAAAAAAAGGCACGCTACAGTTTTTGGACATGGCATTAACTACAACATCAGACCACGTGTGCTGGTCATGCAATCCGCGATCAGGAAAGCCCTTACTTAGCTACAATTCAGGACACTCAAAAGTAGTAAAAAGCGGCATAGCTTTTTCATGTCTGTGATCGGCCATAACCAAGTCGTGCCCACATAAAATAAAGGAAAGTTTCGGCCAACAAGTTATCAGGCTAAAGAATGCAGGTTATGAAAAACATGTGCTTTGTAGATCAGCCTATAAGTTGACTCGTTATGTGCGCAATGGCTTTCAGAAGGAGCCCAGTAGAAAAGTGAATGAAAGCAGAAAAGTTGTGTCAATTCCACATGCGCACAAGATTGCGCATAACCTGAAAAACGTAGGTAGTAGGTATGCTCTGCAAGTAGTTTTCTCAGCTCCTAACAAACTCGGTAAAATTTGTGCCAGACTGGATGGTAAAGTTTCAACAAATGTAAAGGAAATAGATATAGGTGCACAATTAAGCATACAAAGGAATTTGTCAAGTGCAGATCGTCCGTTGTATATTGTTTACCCATATCTTGTGGAAAAGTGTATATCGGCTAAACGAGACGGTGTGTGAACGCAAGACTTATGGAACACAATAGGTCGATGAAGGGCAACATTCATTCCCACATTAAAGGACATTGTGCACAGCATGGGTGCTCACCGTTGTACAATGACACTACAATTCTTTCGCACCATAAGGATCAGCTGACCAGGGAATTAGTGGAAGCCTTTCACATATACAAGAGAAAAGACGGCTGTATAAGTCAACCATCTATATCTCTGAGCCATAGTGAGCTCGCCTTTTTGGAAAGTCGCTAGATTAAATTTGTAAAAATGATTGTGTTAGGGGTACAATGATTAGGATAGGAGTGCACAGCGTGCAAGATATGTGGTATATTTTTGACGCCCGAGTGTGCACGCATATGCTTTGTAAAAGTGCTGTTAATCTGACCTTGCACATCGTTGACATTGGAGGGTGCACGGGTATATAAAGATGAAGTGTTCCTTCTAAAATAAAATAGTTGCGAGTGTCGTGTATTCTTGTGTCTCTCCACTCTGTCCTTGTCAGTGCGCTGCTACACCAATACGGTATGATGGTTAGGCCTAACATTTTTTATTCCATCGCTCTGTGCGGTCCCCAACTTGTTCTCGAGCTTCTTTGTTTAGTGTCATATTTTATTGTTCTAATTGGTATGGCCTCTTCCTTGGGTTGAAGTGGTACATTTCTTAAAGGGACTGACTACCAATTTTTGAGAAAACCTTTTTTTTTGGAACTCAACGGAAAACTTGTCATGGGAAATGTACCACAATCCCAGGATGCATTCTCAGTTATAGACAGTCACTCATCCATAGACATAAGCTGGCAACTGCTTGTTATTTTGTTGGGTTGAGTTTTCGCAAGACTAAAAGTTTCATGTGCTCCGTTTTCACATATATTTACGTCATTATTGTGTAAATTGTGTTGCAAATATATGTAGTCTTGTTTGTTCCTTTTTGTACTGAATAAATTATTTGAAGTACAGCAAAGGGTCAGCAATTACTGCAAGTGCATGCAGCGTGTGTTTAATGTTTTAGAACTTTAACATGCTTAACTTATTCTGTAAAGCTTGATTAAAACCACCACTCCACCAAATACCTAAGTTGTGTGCTACGAGTGTTCATGCACGTGCTGCTTTAGTGGCCACCTGAATCAAGTGCTGTCAATTTATACAGTGGTGTCCCCCATAACTTGTGCCATAATTTAAAAATATGCGAGTGCCACATAGCTGAGCCGGAACAAGCTAATGTCTGTTGTCGCTCGCAGCAAGTCAGAGTATACTGTATTCCCCTTAATTATGTAATCAGTTATTACGTTGTCAAATATATTCAGAACAAAATTGTCAATTAGAAAATGCAGACCATCCACTCCTGATCTGTGTCTCTTTCTCAATACGTGCTGCATAAATGTTTTTTTCCAAGCCTTAAAGAAGCTCGCATAAAGAACCACGCAACTAGTCATGTGGCACTTAATTTCTTCTGTTTTGAAGGCTTCTTACAATTTTAGTAGCCACATGGTCAAAAAGAGGAAACTAAGGAAATACTTGCTAGTAAATGGAAGTGGTAGCAATTTGAAACTGTGTGGGAACCACTTGGCAACTAGTGGAATTTGTTGTGGTAATCGGTACCATCTTAATGGCCACTTGAAGGCAAGTGGGAACCAAATTTGTGGTCCAAGTGGTACCATCTTAATGGTCATTTAATTGAAATTAACTGGCCGGACACTTTAAGAACCACTTGGTTACAAGTGGAACCCGTTATGGTCCAAGTTTGGGTGGTTTGGGTCTTAATGGCCACTTGAAGGCAAGTGGGACCAGTTCAGAAACCACTTGGCAGCAAGTGGAACTGGTTGTTGTCCAAGTGGTACCATCTTAATGGCCACTTGAAAGCAAGTGGGACCACTTTAGAAACCACTTGGCAGCAAGTGTAACCTGTTGTGGTCCAAGTGGTACCACTTTAATGGCCACTTGAAAGCAAGTGGGACCACATTAGAAACCACTTGGCGGCAAGTGGAACCTGTTGTGGTCCAAGTGGTACCACTTTAATGGCCACTTGAAAGCAAGTGGGACCACTTGAAACCACTTGAAATCCCACTTCAAATTTTCACCTGGGAAGGATAAGCATCCTTCCTCGTGACCTCGTTCAGTCGCCGGTAGTCCACACAGAGCGGAAAAGAGCCGTCTCTTTTAGGGACCATTACCACCGGAGAGCCCCAGGGACTGTTTGAGCACTGGACAATACCGGTCTCAATAAGCTCATCCAATGCCTGGTCAGTTGCCTTTCTCTTAGCCACACTAACGGGGTGAGGATTACATTTCCATGGCAGTGTGTCGCCTGTGTCGATACGATGTCGCACAAGGGAGGTGCAACCCGGTCGTTCAGTGAACATCGCGCTGAAACGAGTCAGCAGCGACAACAAGCGTGCCTTCTCGTGCAGCGACAAGCTGTCAGAAAAAGCTAGGCGGCAGCGAGCAGTCCGAGCTGCGGCTTAACGGGGTTTTCGCTGGGGTAGCCGGAACCTTGACCGCCGTAGCAGTGCAATGCTCGTGAGAAAGCGGATCGCAGCGACCGTTTTCCGCCGTGCCGGCCAAGGGCCCAATTTCGGCGGTGGAGTGAGGGACACGAGCCAGGGGGGCCGCCGCACTAGGTCTCCTCTCCTCCTTCACTCGCGCAGCATCCAGCGTCTGAAGGGCCGCCATGGCCAGCGGGAGTGTAGTGAAGGGTTGCAGGGGGCCGGAAGGGCCAGCCCTGTATCCTCCACTTGCAACATCAATCACGATACCCGTGAGGGCGAGGAAGTCACGACCAAGAATCAAGGCCACGGACAGACCCAGGAAATGCACAAAGCGCTGACGGCGCACGTGATTCTCCCAGCGCACAAACAACCGCACCGAGCTGCACGAGGTAGCCGTGTCGCTCGCGAGGTGGAAGGCGGTACTGCAGGCTCTAATGCGGACAGAACGCCAGTGCAAATGAGCCATAACCTCTTCGCTGAACAGCGAGACCGAGGCCCCGCTATCCAGCAATGCCACACAAACTGTCGACCAGCGATCGTAAGGGCGATGAAAGGCGCCGGCGTGGCGGACGAGGTAGTGCCAGCGTGGCACGCCATGGGAGCCAGAGGTTGCGTTTCACCACCATGCTCCCCTACTGTCGCCGCCAGCGATAGGGAGCTCACCGGCGGTCGACGCTGTTTCCCTACGGGCGACGAGGCTCTTGCATCGGGCGGCGCACAGTGCATGTTCGGGCAATGGCTGCGTTCATGACAATGGTAGCAGACAATGCCTCGGCCCGATCGAGGGTGCCTGGGCGTGTCTTGAGCGCTAGGTGGTTTTGCTTCGCTAGCCATAGGGGCACCGCAATCGAATTTCCCCTCATGCGCTGGGGCACAGGGTTCCCGTTCTCGTTGGCCGTGCGGGGCAGAACAGCGTGCCCAGGCATACGAGTACGGGTCGAGAGCATGGTCTGAAAGGTCGCGCTTATCTCCGTACTCTCTCGTGGCCTTGTATTTAGGGGGATTACGGGGTGAAGAGTCACCACCAGCCCACGCGCAACGAGGTTTGAGAGAGGCGGTAGCGGTGGGCAGTAGGCTCTCGCGGCCAGTATGTCGCCCTAAATCCACTTCGCATCAGAGGCCAACTCGTTTAGGTCACGATAATGGGCGCTCCGCAGGTAAGCGGCGAAGGTTGCGTAGGACTTGACGAATGGCCCGCTCTACCTTCTCGGCGTCAGATGCCAAAGGGTCAGCAAGAAGATAGAGCTCCTGCATAGCCCTGACATACTCGAGCAGGGATTCGTCGGGGTGTTTAGTTCGGACATAACACCCCGATGAATGACTGCTCGAGTATGTCAGGCTCTAGCTCGCAACGCATGCGGTGCTCATAGACAGGAAGGAGGAATTCGCTGCAGAAAAGCGTCGTAAACTCCTCCATCGAACGAGCTTGATGGCCGACAAGTCGGTAGCACCATGCTGCGTTGGCTGTTAACAAGACGGGCAATACAGTGCCTAGCATCGCACTGTTGTCCAGCCGCATTGCCTGTTGATAGCGGTGCAGTGCCTTGAGGTACTCTGTAGCACTTGTGCAGTCCGAATAACCGCCGTACTCACGGGAGAGGTACCTGTAGGCTGCTCGGCACACCTGGCTGAGGGGACTGAAGGTCTCCCTTTAGAGCACTAGGCTGCGAGCGCACCGCTTCCATCAGGACTTCAAGAAGCTGAGCTGCTGCGGTGTGCAGCGGCGTTTTCTCTGTGCCAGGTGTGGCGGTCTGAGAAGGGCCAACCTGCGCCAGATCTCCAAAATGCACACCCGACCCTAAGGGGCCACTAAACGGCATGGAGGAGAGCTGGATTGCCGCTCCAACAGGTGCATGAGGCTTCACGCGACCGCCGAACGGTTCGACAGTGGAGCGGGGTGGCTAGTCGGAAAGCGCGGTGATTGTCAGCTGAGCGGGGTGGCTCGCGCTCCACATTGCTTCTCTGCTGCGCTCGGGACAAGGAGACGCCAGCGAGCGGTTTTACACCAACAGCGAGGCAGGGAGGCTCAGCTGTGGCATACGGGACACCGAACTGCGCTCGGGACAAAGGAAGGCCAGCGAGCAAGCTCACGCCTATGGCAGAGCGGGAAGGCTGCACCGGGTCGTATTCGTTCGAGAAAGGCGCTCGGGAGAAAGGTAGGCCAGCGAGAGTATGTGTACCAGTATATAAGCGGGGCGGCTCCGATGCGGCACTTTGGACACTAAACTGTGCTCAGTACAAAGCAAGGCCAGCGAGCGAGTTTGTGCCAGTACCTAAGCAGTGTGGCTCCGATGCGACACCAGCCTTTGCTCGGGGCAGGGAAAGGCCCGCAAACGCACCGGGAGGGCGGTGTGGCTCCGACGTTCACGGCGCACGACGCTTGCGTCAAAGGGAGGCCAGCGAGCGTATTCGTGCCGGCATCTAAGTGGGGTGGCTCCGATGCGACACATGAGGTACTCTGCTGCGCTCGGGACAAATAGGGGTCAGTGAGCGGATACAGCACGTAGGAGGGGCTAGTAGGCACCTGCTCCGCACGTGTCTCAAACAGCTGAGGAAACCCGAAACTGGCATGGCTAGGACTAGCATATACACATCCGAGCGGTCGTCACCAAAGGGCTGTCCAAAGAAAGGATCGCCCCCGGTGGCCGAAAGCAGAGGGTCACCGAGGCGAACGTACCTCATGCTGTCGGTGTCGTCCGCGTCGAAGGACATTAAGTCCATACCCAGGGGGTCAAGCAGGAACGAGGGCCATAAAGGGGCCTGCTCTGACACCATGCCGAAACCGCGTTGGGCGCCAGTTATGTGGAGATGGGTTTGCACAGGGCTTACCCTACGAGTGACGGTCAGGAAAGGGCACGATGCTCCTCCACTCCGCAACGCACAAAGGCGTAGTACGGCAGGGTTCGTTGACTCTCCGACACAGCGCAGAGAAGGCTCCGGAGTCAGATCGCCAACAAACACGGGTTTATTCACCCAAGATACAGCACAGTGCGACTGTGATGTTTTTTTTTGTCACCGATCTCGGGGGCGTGCGGGTGGTAAAAGAGATGAAGAAGGAAGACGGATGGCGACACAGCAAACAGATTTTTAATAGCACACATACTTAAAACCAAAAACCTCAAACTGAAAATCAAGCACACTAAAACATAGGGAACAAATACAAGAACAACTTGAAGCTTCATGCACTAAACAAATTCTAATCTGCGCCAAGTGTAGGCGCAGATTTGAAGGATTAGGTGCTGTGGCACCTAATCCTTCAAAGTCAGGCAACCCTATCCTATCGCTCTGAAACGCACGCCTGAAACGCTACAGAGAGTCACCTTGCTGCACCCGTCATTGCACATCTGTTCGGACTTGTCGGCTCCTTTCCCAAGCAGTTGTCGCTCTCGTTGATGACGTAGTCGTCGTCGCGTCATCTCTTTTCTCGGTGGTGAGCTCGTCGGTACTTCGTCAGTAAGTCTTCAGTGACGGCGCTCGGCGTTGCTTAGGCCGACCTGGATAGGCCTAGCGTCGGGATGCGTCGCAACTTCATGAGTGCCGACGTGGCATCCCGCGGAGAATCGAACGTGCCGGTCTGCCGCAGAAGGGGGATCCTCTCTGGGGTGCCCGGTCCTGCCGTGAGAGGCTGCAGCCAGTCCAGGAGCCTCGTTCGAACTTGCCAAGGTCGACGGCCACACCTTGGACGGCCAACGTCACAGACTCAGCCAGACCCCCAAGTCTCCCGTCGCCAGAGCGGAGCTGGCGAAGCGACCTTCCTGGCCCGGAGCCACGTCGATAATCCCCCGACAGCGCCGTTCATCCCCCGATTACGCCTTGGCTCACGCGCCTCGAGAGCTCGTCCCGTTCCGAACACTGTGCTTCCCGTGCACCTCTTTTTCGCGCCGCAGGCGGCCTCTTACATATGACAGCGACAGTCACGGCGCTTACGGGCCAAGGCTCACCGCACGACCGATCGAGTACGCGCGCCTGCTGCGCTAGGACTAACCGGGTAGCGGTCCGCCAAGCGTGAGAACGAGGAGTCGCGAGAACAAAGGTTTCATGTAACCACCTAACCACCTCGTTGCGGGACTGTGAGCATCTGCCGCGGTGAGGAAGCGCTCAGCATACGAGAGCTCGGGTGGACAGGGTGCCCGGGAGCCACCACGTGGCGCAGGAGGCCAATCAGGGGCGCGTCCCGGTGACGTGTTCTCGCGGGGCAAGTCCAATCCCGGGGGGAGAAGCATGGTTTGCGTGGGAAAGTAGGTCCGGCGCGCTAGCCATGACTGACATGTCGTTACGGCGGCGGTTCGCGGAGATCGAGCTAAGCACCACACGTGAGCTGGGGGACGAGGTGCGGGAAGGCACCTCGATCCCCATACACTGGAAAAAGAATATTAAAAAACATGTTGCATTATTTTGTTTGTAGTGACAATATAGGTGGTCAAAATCTAAGCTTCGCCAGGATGCAGCTAGGCGCTAACAACGGCAATCGGGCTGAAAACAATGTGCATAAGCCTCTGACTTGCCTAAACTTGATGATTGTGACAGAAAGGCAATTTTATTATACTATAATTATGATTTCAAGCGTGTCTTTCTAGATTGTCTAGCTTTCTGACGTAAGCTCGTTCACTGATGCCTCTACCCGGCCATCATTCGTACCCATATTTTGTTAGCGCTTACAGATGAGGCTGTTGTAAAAGTCGTCTCTTTTGATCGAGTTGGTAGAGTGTAGTAAAATGGGGAGTGGGTCCATGGGAGGTGGTGGCAGGTGGAGCAAGTGGAGTGAAATAAGTTGAAATTTTCTGGCAGTGTGGCCGCCACCTTAACCAGGAGAAGGTACGTACACTCCGGCGGTTGGGGTGTGCTGTCATGTGTCGTCTGCTCAACAGCTGTCTTCTGTTTGACAACTCCGAGATTGGGCGCCGCGATCCCCATCTCGGAGGCGATGCTTTAGATTACGGTGTTTCAAGTATAGGTTGTGTCCGAATTAATGCCCCAGCGATAGCTCTCTCTGGGTAACACAATCTAATCTCGCATGTCATGCTTTTGCTGATTGCATGCGCTGGAAGCAATTGCAGAGCAGGTAATACGTCATAGATACCATCGACACCACCTATGGGCGGTGGTACCTTACATTTTTTTTATAAGAACCTGAGGGCAGAGCTCGCTCTGGATCTGATGTGGATTAACTACAGAGTCAATCTAGTACACCCTAATTTTTGCCTCCACTTCATGCTGGTAGGTGCTCTCAGGTTTACATCTGCTAGTATGAGGTGTGAACGACCTCAAAACAGATGACAGGCCACTTTTGGGATGAGGGTTGAGCGTACACCACACAGTCGTTCATTATGGACAAGCGCCAACAGTGCTCGCAGTGATTTGAGCTGTGAGTAGAGCTATGATGGCTAACTGTTACAGCCGTGACAGAGTTTCTTGTGCAGATTACTTGATGGTGCACAAAAAAAAATACCGTTTCAAAGAAATTTCCGCAAGGTTGGAGACGTCGGTCTATCAGCACTGCGGAAGCTATTGCCGCAAGCTGCCTGCCGCAGCACATGACGACCAGATGTGCCAGAATTGCTTCAGATGACTAAGGGAAATGCTGTATCGTTTCTTGCCTCCCCTGCTGAAACAACTGATGAATTCATACCGCAAGAAGAACTTGCAGGTAGAGAGGGGTGCATGCACCCACTCGAAACTATGCCTCTCGCATGCGTCTGCTGAAATCCTGGCGCAGAAACCTTCGCCTGGTGCAAAAGGAAACTCAAATCGATGGCACTGCAAGGGCCAACTCTCACTTCGTAGGGTACAGCCGCCATTTGGACCCTTTAGGTACCAAATGCGGCTTGTGCACCGAATGGTGCAGCAACTTTAAAGAAGCCTATGAGACATGTTCTTCCTACCAAGAGTGAATGTGCTTGTTGACTTTGCTACCAAGCCAACTAGAGCGCCGAAAAATCCAAGCTCTCATTCCAAGTTTTCAGCCTATATGATATACAAATCCGGACGCTGGCGTGCGAATCATGGAATATGGTCAGCACCAGACATCTTGAGAGACAACAGTTGAACCCAACAGACATCCAGCCTGCTTTGGAATATCATACCAAAGACGAGCATGGTTGTTCTCGGCAGAGTCCTAACAAAAAAGATGTATCTGTTTTGATTGACGGGAACAAAGAGTATGCTGCCAAGAAATTCATGACCCGCTCAGTACAAGAGACTTTTCGTCTCTTTAAAGAAGCCAATCCGGGTACATTTATTGGGCTCTCAAAGTTTTATTCCCGCCGGCCAAACTGGGTTCTTCTTGCCCCACAACAAGTGTGCCTTTGCATGTATTGCACCAACGTCTCACAGTGTGTTTCCGCGCTAAAAGAGCTCACTGATGGTGTCTACACAATGACCACCTCAAGGAACTCTGTCTGTGCACCTCACCCACGACTGATTGTTTCCTGGGTGACTGTGATTATTGTGCAAAAGAAGATGCTTTAACTACTAGAACTTTAGGAATCCTACAGGAGACAGAGGTAAACTATGCAGTATGGGAAAATGGCGACCTCATCGAAAAGACAACACAGGCTACTGTCTTTCTGCAGCAGCTTGGTGTGTGGGTAGTCGGGTGGATCACCCATGACTACATAAGGGGCATACGAGTCTGTTAGAAAAGTATCCGACCTTATTTTTTTTGCGGGTACCTGATGGATATGAAACAAGTGTGCTTGCATTAGCCGACCTTGAACCTTCATGCGCATGCGTGAAATTTTTCTCAGTCGCTGAGACGCAGTGTTTGAGTGAGGTAGTGCGCAGTGCTCTCGTCGGTTTTTTATTGCAAAGAAAATGGGGCAGCGACTGGAGCAGCGCTACTGCATCAAATTTTCCAGAAACTGGGCGACAGCCAAGTGGAAACCATTCGGAAGATTCACTTTTCGGGCAGCAGTGGCAGCAGACGGTTCATCGGAGCGCCGTCTTAACTATCTTCTCGCCTATGCGCAGAAACCCCGCAAAGTGGATGCCATCCACGCATTCATGCCAGCCTGCATTGCCCCGGAACCGACCAACTGAAACCAGGACCAGCCTGCATTGCCCTGGAACCGACCAACTGAAACCAAGGAAAGTTGGCGTCATCTGTATATTCACCGCAGCCCTGCACTGACACGTGACGAACCAGCTGGTGATACGCCCCCCGCCCGTTATATACTCGGACGCATCGTGGAACTCAACCACTTTTCGGGCAGCAGTGGCAGCAGACGGTTCATCGGAGCGCCGTCTTAACTATCTTCTCGCCTATGCGCAGGTAGGTTACAGTTCTTTGTACGATAGTTATCGCTTTATAGCTGCTCCTGCTGCTACTGCTGCCCTCGTGTCTTGTACTTTGTGACTAGACGAGTGCTAGAATGAGTGACATATGTGAATCCTGTAAACAATACTTTTCTGAAGATGAGGATGTTATAACATGTACAGAATGCTGGCGATGCTATCACATTGGAGAATGTATCGGTATAAGTGAGCGCATCTATAAAAAGAAAGGGAAAGAGGCAAAGAAAGCCTTAAAATGTCAGACCTGCCGTATGCCTTCATCTCGGTACAGTCAGATGAATAATAACCCAGATCAATCAGCTTTAACGGAAGCCTTAAGCCAGCAACTTGCGGAAATTAACAAATGCTTGGCGCATTTGACAACCAAGGTCGATGACCTTGCAGAATTAAAGCAAACAGTGACCAGCATTGAACAATCCATTCAACACATGTCAGATACGCATGATAGGCTTCTCGAAATCAGCACAAGGCATGATAAAGAGATAGAAAGCCTCCGCAACAGAGTGGAAGCTGTTGAACAAAATTTCGACAAAAAAGAAATTCGCAAGCTAAATATAGCGCTAAATGACCTTCAGCAATACAGTCGCCGCCAGAATCTGGAAATACATGGCATGCCATTTATTGAAAAAGAGGATACCCTGTCACGAGTTAACGACCTAGTGAAGCAGCTTGACCTGCAAACACTATCTGATCATGACGTTGAAAGCACGCATCGCTTGCCACCACATAACGGGAAACCCCCAGTTATACTTATAAGATTTGCTCGACTGAGCTTGAAGGCAGCATGGCTTGCAAAACGCGCCGAACTAAGAGAAAAAAACAGTAATATTCAACTATTTGATAACCTGACTCCTCTAAATAAGAAGCTTTGGATGGCAAAGACTAGAGCCACCGAGATGAACTATCGATTCACTTGGTCTTCACAGGGAAGGATTTTTGTCAGAAAGAATTCCGAAGCACATGCAATCCGAATTGCCTCTGAAGATGACCTAATCAAGATTGTTTAAACACTTACTATACCTATTGCCTTTTCTAGCTTTTTTCCCTATTTTGATGAACACGTCGATGCATCACAATGCTGTCTCTTTCAAGAATTTTATTAAGGACTCGGACTTTCTTTCTGAATGTGGTCTTTCCCTTTATCATATTAATGCACAGAGTATGAGGAACAAGGGTGAAGAAATTAAAAGTGAATTGGTACACCTCGACTATGACTTTGATATCATGGGCTTCTCCGAGACATGGTTTTCCTCACAATCACATGTGGTCAGCTTGGGAAATTACAATACGGAATCAATATTTCGAATTGGAAAACGTGGTGGCAGTGTATCTTTGTATATTAAACAAAATTTGCTTTATGAGGCGTGGCCCGACTATTGTATTGTGTGTAATGATTTCGAAACGGTTACTGTAATACACAACAAGGTTGTAATAGTACTGATCTACCGCCCCCCAGACGGTAACCCTGACGTACTTCTTGAGTTTTTAGAGAAGCTTCAACATCATGCTAATTCCAATCGATGGTTCATGATATCATTTGGTGACTTTAATATTGATGTATCAAAAGATGGTCCTACTAAACTAAAACTAATGGAATTAATGTTGTCCCATGGCTGTGAAAACATCATTAACACCCCTACCAGAATAACAAGCAAATCAGAAACGATCATTGATCTCTGTTTCACTAATTTATCCCCTGACGATGCATTAGCCGGAGTATTCAGCTCCGGTATAAGCGACCACTTACCTTTTTTTGCACTGTTAACAATGCCAGAACTGCAGAATTGTCCAAAATACATGCGTAGAGATATAAACGATACAAATATTCTCCGTTTTCGCTCTCTTATGCTTAACTGCAATTGGGATGACCTGTACCGAGAACCTGATCCATCTAAGGGATACAACCTGCTTATGGCGAAAATTGTTAGTAATTATAATACTGCTTTTCCGTACGTTGTTGTAAAAAAACACAAGAGAGCAAGAAAGGAGTGGATTACGCCAGCACTTCTAAAGCGGATAAATGAAAAAAACACTTGTCCAGCATTTTTTGAAAACAAAAGAACAAACTGACCTCATTGATTTCAAAAATTTTAGAAACAAATTAAACAGGGACCTAAAGAAGGCGAAAATAGATTTCTATGCCTACAAGTTTTCTACAATGATTCACAACTCAAAAATGGTTTGGAGTGCAGTTAATAAATTGATAGGAAGAAAACAGGCCACTGTCCCTAGCGACATACAGATAAACGATGTCCATTTCAGTGGCAAGTCACTGGCAGACAAATTTAACCTTCACTTCCTTGAGGCAGGATCGTCAAGTAATATAACGCAAGCGACTGACCTTAAACCGGCTGAATGCTATATTGAAAGCTCTTTCACTAATTCTTTGTTTTTATCACCTGTTACCGAGGAGGAAGTAGCCACTGCCATATGCTCACTAAAGAACAGTTCACCAGGCGAAGATGGCATCACCGCAGTACCTATCAAGGCGGTTGTTGATTTGATTGTTGCCCCATTCACTTACATATGCAACAGACTCTTCTTGACAAGAATTTTTCCATGTGCCATGAAAATAGCTCGCGTAACAATAATTTTTAAAGGAGGTAATAAAAATGAACTACAAAATTATCGACCAATATCTATATTGCTGCTCTTCTCTAAGGTCGCGGAACGCCTGATATATAAGAGGGTATACTCTTTTATAGCAAACAGAAATATCATTTGTGAAGAACAGTGTGGATTTCAACCAGGTAGATCAACTCAGACTGCTCTACTCCGTATTAAGGATAGCCTACTTCATAACTTTGAAAAAAAGTTTTACACTGTGGGAATATTTCTCGATTTCCGTAAGGCTTTTGATTCGATAAAGCATGACGTATTAATTAGGAAGCTACAAATGTATGGAATACGCAGGGATTGCGCTTGATCTAATGAAAAGCTATCTTTGGGCCAGGAAACAATATGTACAGCTTCATAATTTTAAATCTGATTTGGGCTTAATTAAGTATGGGGTTCCTCAAGGATCGATACTTGGCCCCTTACTTTTTATACTTTATATCAACGACATAGTAAGCATTCCTTTCACACCAAACATAGTCATGTACGCCGACGATACCAATGTATTCTTTTCTGGTTTAGATCTCCGCGACATTGAGATAACCGCAAATTCCTGGTTGGATAAACTAAAATCATGGCTTACAGTCAACCAGCTAGAACTAAACATAAGAAAAACCAAATTTATGCTCTTCAAGCAAAAAAATAGGCCTATAGATCATGCTATCTCTTTGATTTTTAATGGAGAAAATATTGCGCAGGTAAATAAAATTCAATTTCTAGGTGTATGCTTTCAAAGGGACCTTAGTTGGTCTGACCATGTGGACAACCTTCGAATAAAAATATCAAGGTCAATCGGTCTAATTCGATGCTTGCAGCATCTCCTTCCAGGGAGAGTTAAACGGCAGCTTTACTTTTCTTTTATGTACTCGCAAATCATGTATTGCATTTTAGTCTGTGTAACAAAACAAATACAGAAAGTATAATTCTTCAAAAACGCGCACTAGGTTTGATAACTACATCGGTCCCCAGAAACATGTCTCTTTTTCGTGTGTATAATGTACTCCCATTCCCAGAGTGCTATAGGATGCAACTAGCCATGTTAATCTTCAAAAAAATTAAAGAAAATTTTCAGATTTTTTCTGACACATATTTAAGCAGAGATCTTACGTATAATCTGCGTACTGTTGCGTTGGTCGGGCCAATGTGCCGGACTAACTATGGTGTACAGACAATTGATAACCAAATTGTTCTATTGTGTAATAAGATTCCTAAAATAATTGAATACGCTAGGGAGGCTAGAAACATTAGACAATTTAGGAAGCGAATTATGGATGTAATAAATAGAACACAATTCTAAGATGCATGTGCTGAAAATATTTATTGTATGTAATATGTTTCATGTATTCATTGTTTCTCACATCACATTTCAACTTGTAAATGGTGCTGATCATAGTGCATTCTGCATTTAAGCTGAGGAACAGCTTTTTTTTTGCATCTCTATCTTATATTTCTCAAATTGCTATAGTATTCCTCGTTTCTTCATTGGTTGTATGTAAATTACTGTATATGCTGTACTCTCCTGCTGTACCTGCCCGAAGTGCTTCACGGAGAGTGGGCCTAGTCAGGAGACACACTTTCCTTTTGCCCCCTTCGTGGGTATTTTGTGAAAATGCCCAAATAAAATGAAATGAAATGAAAGATTCAGACGGGTTTTGGTGACCATGCTATGAGCAGAACACAGATTAAGGAGTGCTACAACCGGTTTAAAGACTGCCGCACATTGGTGGAGAGCGAGCCACGCTCCGGTTGGCCATCAACATGCCGAAATGACCAGGTCATTGCCGAAGTGAATGCTGTGGTGATGCAGGACTGTCATGTGACTATATATATCCGAGGAAATGCGGGAGAGGTGGGAATCAGCACTTTTTCTGCACATTCCATTATGAACGATTATTTGGCCATGAAGAGAGTTGCGGTGAAATTTGTGCGGAAGGTGCTCACGATGGAGCAAGAGCAACTTCATGTTGAAATTTCTCAGGACATGTTGGATTCCACGAACAGTGACCCCAACTTCATGAACACCATAATCACTGGTGACGAGTCTTGGGTGTGTGGGTATGACCCGAAAACCAAATCCTAGTCATCACAGCGGAAGCATTCCACGTCACCAAGACCAAAGATGTCCCGCCAAGTGCGCAGCAACGTAAAAGTGATGCTGACTGCTTTCTTTGACTCCCGCCGTATGGTACACCACAAGTACGCACCACAGGGTCGAACAATCACCAAAGAATACTACAGGGATGTCCTCCGTCGCCTACGTGATGCTGTGTGGTGCAAGAGACCGGAGTTGTGGTCAACAGGAAATTGACGCATCCATCGCGACAATGCTCCTGCACATTCCTTGCACTTGATTCAGACTTTTTTGGCGAAAAAGCAGACTTCTGTAGTTCAACAGCCCCCCTGCGACTTCTGCCTGTTTCCCAAAATCAAGAGGCCATTGAAAGGAGCACGATTTCAGACAAGAGAGGACGTTCATTCTCGGAATGCATTCTCGGAATGCTTCCTACAATGGCAGCATTGCTGGGAAAAGTGTGTGGAGTCTCAAGGAGACTACTTTGAGGGTGATTAGGTTTCCAACGCTCCAGTTATGGCAGTTTTTTTTCTTCAGCGAAAGGTTGGATACTTTTCTAACAGACGTACAAGCATCAGCAATACACGACGCCAAGCAGAATCAACTGCACGGATCCTGTCTTGCACTTTGACTTTGCAGATAATTGGACAGCTGTTGTACCGAACGAGGTACAGTCGTACCATTGGCACAAAAAACAGGTCTCTATATTTACGTGCGTCGTCACAAGTAGACGATCTACTATAAGTTTTGCTGTCATCAGTGATGACGTATGCCATGATGCTGCACACGCTTGCTGAAATGTTTGAGTGCATGAAGGAAAAGTTCAACCTGATGCACATGTTACATACGTGTCTGACTGTGCCAGAAGCTATTTCAAGAACAAGTATCAGCTTTACGAGCTGTTACAGAAAGAGCACGTGTCAACGAAGTGGCTTTTTTTGGCCACAGGGCGTGGTAAGAACGCTTGTGATGGTGTTGGTGGCTTAGTAAAGCACCAAGCCTCGCTCTACAATCTAAGAGCGGCCAGCACAGCAGTCATTAAGTAAGCCTCTGAAATGGTGGCGCAGATCGATGACCGCAATGCTAAAACTAAAACTGCTCTATGCAGATGATGTAGAGAACTTTCGCTGCCTCAAAAAGAACCATATCCATTGGTTCTTTTTGAGATACGGTGGATACGTTTTCCAGGCATACCGTCTTGGCAGATTTGGTTAAGCACGCCTGACGCCAACAATTTTGATCACGTTTTGTTAGTGTCTTGCACTGCTGCAGGTCAGTGGAAAAGGATCAAGCCTTTCTGAGTGCTGCCATCGGCTATGCTAGTGAAAAAGTTTTTACTTCCAGCTGGATTATGGAACCAGAAATTTTATCCAGCTAGAGACTTTTCTAGCTGGGAAGGCAGCTGGAAAAAATCCAGCTGGAGGAAATTTCCGGTTCCATAATCCAGCTGGAATGCCTGCCAACTGGAACGTCTCCCAGCTGGATCCAGCTGCAAGAACTGCCAGCTGGAATTTGGCTGGAAGAGGTTCCAGCTAGATCCACAGTCCAGGGTGGTACACAGCACTGGTCACTGCAGCTGAAAAATAAGCCCTTTATTTGCCTCTAGAGAAAGTGATCCTAGCTTTAATGCTGCAGTCCCCCAGATTTATCGCGGACGACAGCTGACGTCAGCTACTTTCAACTTGCTGGAACCTAGAAAAAAATGCATTGTGGCACGTGGTTTTCACCAGTAGCTCATGTGCAAATAAAGAAAGACTGTGTTGTAAGATCTAATATGTATTTGACTCAAAAATATCCCTTCGTATAGGCGCAGCTTTGCATTGTTAATTTATGTGCAGCTTTTTGCAGTCTTGAGCTTTTTCAGTCAAAGTACGCATGACATTGTGATGGGCCAGCGTAGTGCATTGTTCACACTGCCCCAGTGGGCCAGGCATCCTGCAGGAAAATATAATGAAAAATTTTGGAAAAGCATTAAGTTCATTCAAAATATAGCACAATATTGTGACGAAAAAAAAAGACTAACTGTAAATAACCTCCACTTTTTCTGGTGTCAGCTGTTTGGATGGCTCCAGCCCACTGTTAGCTTTTGTGGGTGCCAACCGACTGCTAACGCTCCTCTGTGCAAGCGTGTGGAAACCCCACACAACTTGCGCAGCATCCCTAACCAATATGGTAGCTTTCTTGTTTTTGAACAGCTTAGTTGCTTGTTCTTGCATAATGAAAATTTTCTTACAAAGATGGTACTGAAAGAAGAGAAATGCATGGACGAAGAAAACCTCATTTTAAGTGGTAAAAGAGCCTGTGCATTTCAACTTAAGCTAAACTTTTGTTTCACTCCCACCATTAGAAGAAATGCATAGGAAAACAGTTTTAGAGTTGCGTGCACTTACCAGCCCACCGTCACACAAGGAAAATTCTGCAGGCACCGTCTGCTGAGCTGCTTGGTTTGCTGAAATGTTGAAAAGTACCATTCACGAAACATTAGTATATTGAATTGTGTATATTCATGTTATCACTGTAACAAAAGTTCACATCCTGAAGTTCTTACAGCAAGCAACCTCTTCGACTGCTTTTTAGTGCTATCGTTTTCTGGTGCAGTCAATACAGCTGGTGGTGTAGCTGTGGCCACTTGCACACTGTCTCCTGCACAATTTTTCTTATGGTATCTTCGACTGGTCGCCTCGGAGCGCTCTAGAGCGCTCTCGCGAGCAGCATTGTCTTCGGCTGGTTGAAAGGGGGTGCGCGCCTTGCGTTCGGCTGGTTCATTTCGATCGCTCTCCTCCCGCGTCGAGCGCTCTGAGACGCTCCGAGCCCTGTCGTCGGAGCAGTCGCCGAGATGAGCGTTTCCAGCAACGTCATCACAGCACAGCGTCGCCGTTCTTGGCGACGGTACACCGTAGCCTAGGCAACCTAGGCCACAGCATGCTGGCATCTCAACGAACGGTCGTCCCACTGGCGCATCCGCCGGTTTATCTTTGGATAGGCGAAACACCAGACGATAGCAGTAGTCACGTGGTTTCGCATCTGCCATTTCCTCCTCCGAGAGCGAGTCACACGTTCGGCTTGCGCGCTTGTCCTCTACCTCTGAGTTCGGAGAGCGCCGGATCTGCATCACTCTGCTTCGGGGGATGGATGCGACCAGTCGAAGATACCATTACTTGCAAAACACTCACAGCTTTAGACAGAGCAATGACAGGACAACACACAAAAACAACATGTACACAAGCTCAAGTTACACAATGTAAATATCTGTTTTGTTACCACAGGGTTTCTTGTTGCACCTAGCACTTTCAGGTGCTGGCTCTGATGCAGCTTTTGGCAACTCATCCGCTGCCATTCTTCTTCGGAGATTAATGCCTGCAAGAAAGTCTGATTAATGCATCTGCAACCCTAGCAAAAATCTTAATACAAAAACTAATAGCCTATTAGGTTATTGACACTAATACAGTGTATTGGTATTAGACTAATAGCCTGTATTAGGCTAATAGGCTGACACTAATAGGACTAGCCTAATAGCCTGTATTAGACTAATAGGCCTATCCTAATAGCCTGTATCAGGCTAATAGGTTGACACTAATAGGCCTAGCCTAATAGCCTGTATTAGACTAATAGGATGAGACCAATAGGGCTAGACTAATAGACTGTATTAGACTAATAAGCCCATGAGTGCTGGTCTTAATATGTGTATTACGACGCTCTATTCTGCATACAGGCACACCGGGCAGTTAGATCTTTCTCATGGCATGCCACAGTGGCATGCATGTGTGCAACACTATGACAACTGTAATACACATAAAAGATCTTTATTTTGCTTGTCTAGCTATACAGTGCTCAACGACTGTTGGCATTTTCTTCATTGCTGTCCTGTTGAGTTGACTTTCACAATGTCAGAAATCTTTATGGCAAGAATTTTATTCATCAGCTTTTTTTTCTTTTTTCCATTTGGATATTGGATATCGCTGCAGCAAGAGGTTGCTGAAGAAATCTGGGAACCAAACACACATAATAAATTTCAAGGCCCACACACACACAAAACATGAAATGCACACAGCAAGACAAAAATAATTGCAGCAATGTGTTCTTGATCAAGCTGTGAAAAAAAATTGGCCAACATTGTCATCCTTGTGTTTATAACCTGCTAACTACACAATAAAGTAAATAAATTGTGTAGGCTAAGCAGATGGTCAAGACAATCGGGCACATACTATAATGGGTATTACCCACTTGATTGACCATCTCTCTCAGTGAAGTTAGCACATGGAAGACAACTATAAATACTTAGATTAAACATACCACTCAAGACTGAATACTTGGTCTTGTCCAACGCTGGCTTTGCACCAGTTTTTGTCTGGTTGGACATTGCCCCTGTGACACTGTGGCCAGCCAAGCCTGCTGTTGAGAAAATGGCCACAGCAGCTTCCTGGACAAATCGGCTGTCAGTCTTGGCAGCCATGAGGCGGTTATAAAGAGCCTCCACGACGTAGACGTCCTTTACCAATTAAGTGTACCTAGAACAAGTCACATGCTAAATGCTCTATTGATCTTCTTTATGCAGCAAAAAGTAATCAAAAAGACTGATCATTTAGTAATAATGTGACAAAATTGTCACAGCATGATGACAAAGGATCCATGGTGTTGTCCCATGTTTACCAACAAACACAAAGTTGACGCGTTCACCTATCAGAGAAGTGTATGTGAAAACAAATACTTACTCGTCCTTCAGCACTTTCATATAGGGAAGCTGCCAATTTTTAGAATTTGGCTCGCCACCTTTATCGTTACTGAACGATATTGCTTCTGAGGTCCGCTCACTTCATCCACTCTTCTAGAGGGTAGGAATGGTTCAGCAAGACTCCTTAACGGCTGCTGGGCCGGTTTCGGTCCATTGGGACTTCCGGTGGGCTGCTGCGCCTTTTTAACTATTGTGGCGGAGCTTTCTGACCACTTTCCGAGCTCTTATGTTTCTCTGGACAGCGTTTCTATGGAATATAGGTTACGAAGAATTGTCTTATGTGCAATACACAAATATTAATGACAGAACACATTTTCCCACTGCAAGCGTCAGCTGAAGACAATAACACTATATCAAGCACGCACAGGCCCGTCTACTACTTTCATGGTGAACAGGCAAGCATGTGGAGTGCCATTGCAGTGGCACATGGAAGCAAACCTGCATACATATGCAGTGGTGCCTGGAGGCATCGCTTTGCATCATCTACTGCATTTTGAGGGGCTTGCCAGGCCTGTGTTGTATAAAGGCTAATTTCACTTTCAGTTTTGCTGTTGTAGTGGGACCAGTACTCTGCTTGTCCCCCGCATGGCATATACATGTACCTAAATATATTCAGAGGGCCTGCGTGGTTGGGGATGATTTTCTCAGCCGCTGACGCCGGATTTTCTGCAACGCTATCGCTATCACGTTAAAATGCATGGCCAACTTAACGGCAATGCAGACCTAATTGGTGTGTATTAGATGATGCAAAGCCATGCCTCCAGGTGTCACTGCACCAGTGCAGGTTCGCGTGTATATGGCCAACTGGCTGCATAACCACTACATGTGCAGTCACATGCTCACAAGTTCACCTAAGAGATGGGTGAGCCTGTGCACTATAAGCTTACAAACAAGACAGATGTCACATGAAGGTGGAAAATCAATACTAAAATGAATCAGAAATTAATGTTTTAAATAGCTGTACTAGCAGAGAACTATGTCTGGCAATGAAGAGAAAACTAGAAGGGTAGAATTTCTCACTTCAGAACACTTTCATATTTTTGTAATTGATGCTGAACCAGCGTAGCTTCCACGTGCAATGGTTTTGCTTTTCCCAAGTGCAAAATAGAAAAGCAGCAAAAAAATAAAAATTAGGACCAATAAAGTTTTTTTCTTCTTTTTTCATTTCGCCTGTACAAACCTTTCTACTCCCACCAGGCTGAATTATCGTACATGAGAATGTGAAACTTTCAATGTTCAAAAGTGCAGACATATAGGAAAGAACTTGCACGTTATCAAAGGACTTGACAGATAATTGAGAATTTCAGGCAATGCAGGGGAAGATGGACAACAAAAATGAAAGTAGACATTGGAGAAAGCAAGCAGCAGATAATTGGAAA
>NC_051163.1:105023715-105074136 GCF_013339745.2 Dermacentor silvarum | reverse complement strand
GCAGTATCGCCAGCAGTTTCCAACGGCGCGACCTTGATGTGGCCCAATCCACTTCGACCGCAGCGCCGCCCCAGTATTTTTCCACGTCGGGCGCCTCACTGCAGAGCATGCGCCGCCCCAGCCGCTCGTTCCACTCGACCATATTCTGGAACACTCTAGTCGTGCTGAAGAAACAGCGTGCGTCTAAACTAGAGTGTACTAGACAATGGTCGAGTGGGCCGAACGGCGCTCTCCCGCTGAGGCGCCGCGTGTGGAAAAATTATGCGAGGGCGCTGCGAGCGAACTGGATTGGGGCGGAGACGCGCTCCGCGGCATATTCAACGTACTTTCGCTGCGGGCGCCGAGGACGATTGCAAATAGTACGCTCTTAAAATAGTGCTTTATTTCAACTGAAAATTTATGTTACACCATTTTGCCAAAACATATATATTTGAGACATAGATTATACAACACGACGTCTTTAATTTTGCTGTCGTTGTCAAGCGCGTCGTCTGCTAGCGAGCGCGCGTTCGCTACGCCGGCGCAGGCGGATGCTTAGTTTTTGTCGCAGATCGTATGTGCAGTACATTTTTTTATGTTTTAATTGCTTTGGTGCACCCATGACTTTTGTCAGCCGGTACCAAATGTAGTTTTAGCCAGGTGAACTACTGTTTTTAACATTGTATTCTAAAAGTAACAGGTAATAAGTCTCATATATCTGCAACATGAAGCTATGTAAGAAAACTTTATTGATATCGTGTCATTTTAGGCGCGCTTCTTGTTGGTGTAATATTGATCAGGGACAATGATCGAAGGAAACAATATTAGAGTGAAATAAACCGTGTTTATTAACTGCGTGGCGCGAAGAATGGTCATGCACTTCTAGGTAATTAAATCAAAGAGCACATGCATATAGATATTCACAATGTATATGTAAGACAAAATTATGAAATGTTCTAAATGCACTAATTTAACGCGAGAATTCCCGACTGGAATAAGCGCACGTGTGCATCACGTGCATCTTCTGACTTTTAAAAGCTGCGCCATTTTGCAAATGTATTGGTCACAACGTAAATATGGCACTTCAGTAAATTACAATGTACGAAAATTTGCCGATCGCTTGAAGCTTACCCTCTGTTGCTGCAATCCCTGTGCATTCCTTGTTGTGGAAAGCACCGCCAACCAGGGTAATTTTGCTTCGAAGGGCGTTCGTCAAATCTTCTGTCCTCATTGCAGTGGAGGACATTGCACCAGGGCATTTCAGTAGTTTAGAAGCCCAATATAATGCTCTCTCCGCTTCTGAAACCGTCCTTACAGTTCCTTCAGTTACCGTTCTCCCGATCAGAAATGTCTTGAATGAAGCTTCTTGAACCTCGCTGACAGAGAAAATCACTGACCTTTCAGAGGTGACAGTGCCAGATGAGGGTTGTAGTTCGGACAGCGCATACACAACGCCTTCGAATGATGGAAATCGATGTTTAGACCAATATTCTGATGGCGTGATTAAGTTGTGCACGTTTTCACAGTCAAGGTTTGGCGACATATCTTCGATCAGCTCCGGCAAGTCCGCGCTGGTGCATGGGTCCTGATTATCCTGATCACCTTTCTTCTTTTTGCTGGCAACTTCACTTTCCGCGGACGCCTCTCGTTTTGTAGGTTCACGTCTAGATGGTACCTTCGTGGTCAGGTACTTCGGAACATTGGGAAGGATTGTCGGCACTGCGTCACTCCTCAGCATCGGAATACCCCGTGGAATCCTCACCTCTCTGCCGTCCACAATATGCACATAGTCACGGAGAATATACCGCTCCTCGAAGTGCAGCTCACACACGGAACAGTTCTCGTCGAGGGGCTTGTCCATTCGATGAAGATTTTTCTCCCAGACTTTTCTGCGTTCTTCATCTTTAGGCACGCTAAACAAAGACAGTTTCGTTGCAGTTTTGACACCGGCATAACCAGTACGACATCCAGGAGCGTAGCAGTGCCGCTGCCTGCCTTTCGGCATGGTGGTGCCGTGAAATCTGCAGCATCTACCGGAAACTGCAGAGGTGCTTGCGCCTTTGCTGGAGGAGGAGCATGGAGCAATCAACAGGCGGATCTGGCCTTGCAAAAGGCATGCCGATAATTGCTGCGCCCGAGCGTCTCCTTTTACCGGACGCAGATAAACATGCATGTGAACACCTCCCATCGATCGCTCTTTCGGGGGAGACTGCTAACCGGAAACGCGGAGTACAGATTGAATTTTAGACTTTGTACCGCTAGTATATTGCTAAGCTACCCTACCTAGGCGCGCCACAAATCGGACAAGGTGTAACAGTGACACGAAACGAAGGTACGTAAGGAGTGTGAAAACGTTCGGCATTTCGAATAAAACGACGCACGCGCAGCTTAACGTTTTTCAAGATCGAGCCGGGTGTACGCGCGTGCATGGCTCCAGAGGGCTCATATTGTCAATACCACCCGCCTGGGAAGCTTTCTTCGGAGAGCGTTGGGGCCCCGTGCAAAGGACCGAGCAACGACTGTCAGTGCAGCTGCTGTGTTGTGTGCTGCGCCAACAATTATCCAGAGAAGAGGCCCACTCAGAGAAGAGGCCCACTCAGCCGCTTATAATATACAAGCTGGTCATTCGATCGAGCGGACATGCAGTTGGGAACGCCATTACGTTTATGTATGAGATATAGGATAAGCGTAACAACGTTTTTCGGGCTCATTATTAATTTAATGTGTTTACACGGCGAGAAAAAAGCCGAAGGACAAAGCTACCTGCCCCCCCACCCACCCTTTTTTTTTTTTTTTTTGAAGTATCGACTGGGGGAAAAAAATTCCACGTACGCCTTACGGCCAAAGATTAGCATATAAAATGACTAAAACCGTCTTCGGCGCTCGAGGTCTGACCTCAGTATATGACCCCGTACCAATTACTCCGCATTCCTTTACTCGAGGAAGGCGGAAACTTGAATGGAATGTTGTGCTGCAGTTTTTTTTTTTTTTCTAGCAATACTTCCCGTATATCTGAGTACAAGGCGCCGGATGGGGCAAATATATGTTCAGTTTGTTTGAAGCGGCAAGCAGGAAGGTTACATATGTGTCTTTGTCTGCGTGTCGCAAGGCATACTGATGGAAAACTATATGCGCACCAATACACAGGAGAGATACATGCTGCTTGAAGAACGAGAAAAATATTTGTTCTCCAAAGGGAACCGTACAATAACTTAAGTAGAATGAAAGCATACACTGCGACCGCAATGCACGTGCAATCACCAAGCGGCATTAAAAAAATAAAATAAAATAAATAAATAAAATTATTCTTAAGGCATAAATGCATATCATATGCAATTATGAACACCATTTGAGCGGTCTGAACGAAATTACCAGCGCGCGAAGTAGTACGAATGACCCTGCCGAGCAGTATCGCCAGCAGTTTCCAACGGCGCGACCTTGATGCGGCCCAATCCAGTTCGCTCGCAGCGCCGCCATAGTATTTTTCCACGTCGGGCGCCTCACGGGAAAGCATGCGCCGCCCCAGCCGCTCGTCCCACTCGACCATATTCTAGTACACTCTAGTCTAAACATAGCCTCCTCTATACTTTTCGTGCCCGCGCGTTGGCGCGGAATACACAGGCGCCGTCCGTCCCTCATAGTTCCGGTGCTTGCCGCTAGAAGCCGCCCCGATCCCACAATAACTAAAGTCCCTAAAAAAAATTTTTTTAGGGACTTTAACAATAACAGCAGACGACGTGGCCTATGTGCACGCTTGCATTGGTGATCGTCTAGAAACGTCTTCATGGCATTAGACTATGCGTATACGCTAAATAGGGTGCACACATTAAATTTTTAACACAAACACTGTATGCAGAATGCAATGCGAACTTTTATATTTGATTTCGCGCTCATACCTTGAGCACTTTTCGAGACAACGGTTTGGCGTGGAAATCTTTCGCAAAGTCGTGTTTGTCAGTCACGCTCGTCGCGAAGTTCTCAAAAAGTGGACGGAGAAACTTCATAAACACAACGTCCAAGAGTTTTTCATGATGGCCTGGGGCTGACCACTTGAGTTGTTCACGTTTCTGAAGTACTTTCGCGGCGTTGTCAACGGCAGCCTTGAGTGGCTGCTTCATCTTTCTCGCTTTTGCGAGGAAAACTTCCAGGTACTTCTTTAGCGAATGCAGAACCATTACAAGCTCAGCAGACGGATAGAGGAGTCCACCTCTGTCCTGGTGCCTAATTAAGGCATCCGATGGCGTAGAAGTGTTTGGTTTCGTTACTAGAGTGAAGCATTCATCACAGGGAATGGTTTCGTGGATTTTTCGTGCGATATATCCACCAACCATTGCTAGTGCAGCAACATCTGGTGTTGGGAGCAACGTCTTCCCCCTGTCGAGATGCTCCTCGAGGGTCGTGGTACGCTTCCTGAGGGCTGCATCGCTTCTTTCGGTTTGCTTTCGAGGCTGCAAATATGATGGATACTCTTGGAAGACGCTGGGCACAACGCCTTTCTTCAGTCTTCGTGTCGTGCACCCTTCTTTAAAGTCGGACGGGACGAATTAAGTGTCGGCTACAAACAGTGGAATAACAAGATGTGCTATTTGGGGTCCAGTTGTCTCTCGAGACTACCTTAAGGCACTTTTCGCGAAGTTCTTGGTCACTGGGAATTTCGTGAATTGATACTCCGGTTCCTTTCCGGCCGCTCCATGATTTGCAGTGCGGTACGCAGCAGTACGGCATTGTGCAGCATTCGGGGCGCAACCAAACTTCTGAGCTTGGACAGCCGCCTTTTCTCTTTATCGGTAGTGCTGCACACAACAAAAATACCACTTTTAGGCATGTTGCCTTGAAACAAGCGAATTTTCTTTACGATGTAACACATTTAACAGATAACTTACCCGAGTCGACCAAAAGTTGGAAGAAAGCGCACACAGGCACGGCTGTCTCAGTGAGTGCTGCAGTTACCAAAGCACTTTGGGGACACGCACCACACTAGAAAGAACATCAACTGGCAAGCAGAGTTTTAGAACAAGCACGGTAAACTAATTTTGCACGCGGCGGGAAAACCGCAGCGTAGCGGTGTGCACCTGCTGTTGCAGCGAACGCCAAGTGATCTATTCGATCTATTTACTCACATGTGAGCGCCCGACGCCCTCTGTTGCCTTTGTTGGGTTTTTGGGCTGGTCAAGTTGCCTGCGCGCAACTTTTTATCCAGAACCCCACCATGTAATTCTTTTCATGGGAAATAAATTATTATTATTAAGCTATTATGGGACGCGAGCGCCCCTAGGGGAACGCCGAGGCGTTCAGGGGACGGCGGTGAGGGAGCGACCGCGCAGGCACAAAAGTTATAGAGGAGGCTATGGTCTAAATGTCGTACAAAAATCCCTCACGTGACTCGATCCTAGGCACCTAGGGACACGATCATTTAGGGACTTTTGAGAAGGCGCGATGGTGGCCCCAAGCGACGACGGCATGCGACTGCGTGTGCCCCTTTTGTCGCGGTCGAGAAGATACAGTTCACATCTTTTCGCAATGTTTACTTTCTGCTGCTCTCCTCCAACGGATAGTTAGTTTGTTTAGTCTCCCAGGCGTTCCATTTCAGACAGTCCGTTTCTTGCACCCTTTGCCTAGCCAGGCGATCAACCAGTTCGTGCTTCTTCTTGTCGAGTGCTCATACCAAGTTTCGTTAGCACGCTGTGACGCGGTTTTCGGGGGAGCGGCGCCGGGTCTTCACGAAGTGCTTGGAAAAGCACGGAAGGAAGTCTGGTTCCATCTCACCCGGGAGCGGCATCACCTAGGCGAGAAGAAGTTTCTCGAAGTGTAGGCTCGCCCAGCTGTGATTTTTGAAGAGTCAGGTGGAAAGCTTTCCATTAAGTTATGATGCATGCTTCTAAGGTCACTCGACTGGACAGCATGCGCCAGTCGATCCACGTGTTTCCGTTCGCCTCAGTGGAACACAGAGTTGGAACCGGTGCTGGCGCAACAGAGTGCGCTGCGCTGCGGACGGCGTCTGTTGTCTCCATGGTTGTTTGCCTTGACACCTTTTCCGTCGAGGCAATCCAGGGATCTGATGGGCTTGTGTCCCTGATGACCGACATGGCTGTTTGTGTGAAGCGTGAAATAGCACGGTGTGCGCCGCTCCACAGCGGCCCTCTTGTCCGGGAAGGACCGTTGGCCCAAATCAAAGCCCCCCACCCAGTGAGCCCGGGTAGGGGGGGGGGGGGGTGCCGGGGTCAATGTACCGAATGATGCTGGGTTGTTGAGTACATGAACGCTCTGGGGCGTGGTACCTACGGGTGCCAAGTCCCCTTCCCATCTGACAACGGCACTGCGTGTTCGTTCTCGGCGTGATCGTTCTCTGGCTCGCGCCGACCGCGCGTTGTTCAACATTGCGTGTGTGATTGTGCTTGCGTTGCTTGTGTATTGGTTGTAGGTTCTGTGTTACTTAGCGGAAAGCCGTGAGTAGTGCTTGTGAGGCGGTGCGGCTTTGGCCTCGGTGAGCTCTGGCAATACAGAACCTGCGTTGTGTGATCCGTGTTCCTTGACAATGCGGAGGTGGTGAAGATTGAAATGTCGAAGTGGCGTAGCGCCTCGGCAGCGCAGTTCAGTGAACAGCGTCCGCATTTGGGCTTTTCCTTTCCGCCGCCGAACAGGCCGGACGTGTTTCGAGCGAGCTCCTCAACAACGACCACCACCAAGGCCACGAGCAGGGAAAGCGGCGTCCGTCTCGGCTCCCTTTTCTCCTCGACCTGGCGGCCGGCCAATGACTCCGACCATTTTCGACCTTTTCGAACCCTTGTGATCTGCTACGCCACCGACGCGCTAAGCATAGCGCGCAACGCTCGACTCCGAGCGCCTGCGCAACGCGCAGCTGCGTTCCACGCCACACCTGCGGCCGACGCCGCCCGTTTTCACCACCTCCGCCGAAACCGTTCGTGACCATCCAAGCCGCCGACATGGTATACCAAGTCGAAGGCGTCTCCATCACCCCTGCTGAGCTAGAAGCTGACTCACGATGGATCCGTGGCGTGAAAGCACACCGTGCAGCCGCGGCCCACCAGGCCATCGCCTCAACGCCGCCTGCCTCGCCCCCATCCAAGACCCCTACTCCACCGCCAGCCATCACCCCCAGCACTACCACTCTCCGTCGTCACGCTCCCCTCCCTCGTCTCCCAGAAGAGGACTTCAAAATCGTTTTCAGACCGGGAGGGGGGCTTGACCTCCGCACTACCACTAACGGAGCCCTGCTACAAATCCTCTGCACGCTTGCCACCATCGACTATGCCACCGCCCGCACCGCCGACCGTGTACGGATCAATCCGTACAACAACTCCCTGACTATCAGCACCCCATCTGAACCCCGCGCTCGTCTCTACCTTCGGGTATCGGAACTCCGCCTGGGTCCCACCTCTTACCCCCTGCGTGCGTACATGGCAGCACCCGACAACGCCCTCCGCGGCATTATATACAACGCCGTGGACTCCCAAACCCAGGACGAGATCGTCCAAGATCTACAAGCCATGAATGTCAACACCCCCTACGCCATCGCCGACGCACGCCAGATGGGGCGCTCGCAATCTATCCTCATCACCTTCGTCGGCACTACAACACTCCCCAGTGCCATCGTCTTCAACTGCGGGATCTACCGCTGCCACCCGTTCCGCCCGAAAGCCGAGGCCTGCACTAACTGCTGGGCTCCCGGCCACCGCGCGGACGTGTGCACGAAGCCCAAATCCACCCTCTGTCACCGCTGCGGCCAGGCTCACAAGGCAGTCGAGCCCCCGACCTGCGTCCCCTGCTGCATCTTGTGCAGGGGAGCCCACGTCACGGGCTCGCGTCCGTGCAAGCTCCGGTTCGACCGGAACGGCCCGTCGTCGACTCCGGCCACCTCTAAGCCTCAGCCTCCCCCACCAGAGCCACCCACCGGGCCCATCCACAAGACCTCTCGGCCTTCCCGCCGCCGCTCTCCCTCCCGTGGTGCCCGGTCTGCCAGCCGCCACCGCTCCGTCTCCTTCCCGCCTCTGCCCAGGTCCGAGGCGTCCACCGCCCCCACCACCACATCACCGGTAAGCTGGAAATCGCAGCCTCACACGTCGGACCCCCAAACCGCGGCCCTCAAGGCCACTATCGCTGCCCAGCAGCTACAAATTCAGGAGCTGTCGCGCCAGTTGCAGGCCGCGCTAGCGCGTCTGTCCTCCCCCGCTCCTTCTCCCTCTCCTTGCCCAGCTACCGCACCTTCACAAACGCCGCCTCAGCTGGCGCCAGCAGAGGAGCCAATGAACACGGCACCCTCGGCTGCGTCATCGCGCGCCTCCTCTCCCACCCGCCACCCCCCGCACAAACGCCGATCACCCTCTTCCGATGACGTAGCGCCCGAGCGTGACATCGTTCGCAAAACAACCTCCTTCTTGGAGGCGTTTGAGCAGCGCGTCATGGCGCGCTTCGTGCGACTTGAGGAGCGCATCGCCAGTGTCGACAACCGCGTAGGCCACCATCGAATCCCACCTTACCGCCCTAGACACCAGGGTCGCGGTCCTAGAGGCCCGCCAGAGCGCGACTGAGGCCACCCTCGCGCACCTCTCGCTCCCCGCCCCCCTCCCCCCGGCACCTACCCCAACTCCGTCCGGTGACCCCGCCATCCATCATGGCCAGACACCCCCCGCACCTTAATCTCTGGCAGTGGAACTGTCGGGGGTTCCGCGGCAAGCGGAGCACCCTGCAGCTCCACCTCCAGAACATCCCTCCCGACACTCTCCCCTCTGTCCTAGCACTCCAGGAACCCCTAGCTCCCGTGAAGCTGCGCGACTACACCTCCTTTCATCCTTCTTCTGAGACCCACCCAAACGTTGCCACCCTGGTGCACCGTAACCTTGCTGCCGTGCTGCACCAGCTGGACGTTTCAGGCTGTGCCCATCTCCTCCTCGAAATCCTTCCCCGCCGTCGCACTGAGGCAAGCCTCTTTGTTCTCAATGTGTACAGCCCTCCCAAAGCCCCTTCAGCCCCTCTACTCCTCGTCCTCCGCAAAGCGCTCTCCTGCGCTGGCCGCAACGCCATGGTCGTTCTGGGCGATTTCAACGCACCTCATACTAGCTGGGGCTACCCCCAGAACACCCGCAAGGGCCACTCGCTCTGGACTTTCATCCACAATGAATGTCTTTCCGTCCTTAATGACTTCGCTCGCCCCACCAGGATCGGATCCAGTGTCCAACGAGACACCAATCCGGACCTTACCCTCGCCAAAAATGTAGCCGATCCGACCTGGTCTAATACGGGAGTCTCCTTCGGTAGCGATCACTACATCCTCTGCACCACTTTCCCTCTCCCCTCCCTTGCTCGCACCTCTACTCGTCTCACCCAGATAGTTGACTGGGACCGCTTCCGTTCCACTCGTCTTTCTACTTCCTCCTCTGCTCCTATCATCGATCTCTCTGCCTGGACTGAGACCCTTTTGGCAGACGTCCATACTGCCACATCCACACTCCCTGCAGCACCACACTCCACCACGGCAGACAGCCGTCTACTGCACCTTTGGGAGGCCTATCACGCTGTCCACCGCCGGTGGCAGGCTCAGAAACACAATCGCCGCCTGCGCCTCCGTTTGGCCCGGCTCGCGTCGGACATGGAGGAGCACTGCTCCTCTCTTCTTCGACAACAGTGGGGCCAGACATGCGACCGCATGGCCGGCAACCTGGGTCTCCGCGACACGTGGTCACTTCTCAGGGTGCTGCTAGACCCTACACACACCAAAGCTTCCCAGCGCAAGGATATATCCCATCTCCTTCACTCCTCCCCACTCACCGATACTGACTTCCTGGCGGCCCTCCGGGACCGCTACCTCTGCACCGACCCCCCTACAACTCTTCCCGCCTACACCGGTTCCCCCAACCCTGACCTTGAGGCGGACATCTCCCTGGGAGAGGTTCGTGCGGCGCTACTCACGCTCCGCACCACTTCGGCCCCGGGGGCGGACCGCATCACTAACAAGGCACTCCGAAACCTAGATACCCCCTCCCTCGAAGCCCTTACTGACCTTCTCAATGAGCATTGGCAGGCTGGTACTCTTCCTTCCTCCTGGACCCATGCACGTGTCTCTTTCATCCCCAAACCCGGTAAACCTATTGCCCTCGAGCACCTCCGCCCCATCTCTCTCACCTCCTGTCTCGGCAAGCTGTTCGAGCACGTCATCCTGGCTCGCCTCCAGACCTATCTGGATCATCATGACCTATATCCGGACTCTATGTTCGGCTTTCGTCCCCAGTTGTCCACCCAGGATGTCATGCTCCAGCTTTCCGAGGATGTCCTACACCCCTCCCACCACAAACGCGCTCGAGCTATCCTGGCGCTGGACCTTACCAAAGCATTCGACAATGTACACCACAACGCCATTTTGGACGCTCTCTCCTCCCTTCATGTCGGACCCCGTGTCCATGCTTACGTGACCGCTTTCCTCGCCCACCGCACAGCCGAGATCTCGTACGGCCCACTTTCTTCTCCTTCTTTCTCCCTTGGCAACAAGGGTACTCCCCAAGGCTCTGTTTTGTCCCCTCTTCTATTTAACGTCACCCTCTTCCCGCTGGCACGTGCACTACGCACTATCCCAGCTCTGTCTCATGCTTTCTACGCCGATGACATCACCCTATGGGTGACCACCGGCAATCTTGGCGACATGGAGACCACTCTCCAGGCGGGCGTGGACGCGGTGGCGACTCACGCCCGGTCTGTCGGGTTGAGCTGCTCCCCGGCCAAATCGGAGCTTTTGCTCTTTCTGCCTCGGGGGATGGCCCCCCTATCGCCTTCTCCACTCACAGTCTCCCTTGACGGCACACCCATTCCCCTCGTCTCTACTCTCCGCATTCTCGGACTCTTTCTTCAGTCCAATGGCAAGCACACCACCCTCATCACTCGACTCACAAACACTGTACACCAGACCATCCGCCTAATACGCCGCATTGCCAACCGTCACCACGGCATGCGCGAACACGACCTCCGCCGCCTAGTCCAGGCCTTCGTTCTCAGCCGCTTCATCTATTCTCTTCCGTATATTTTCCTTTCACGCACCGAGGAAGACAAAGTCAACAGCCTCATTCGTCAGGCATATAAGTCGGCCCTGTCTCTTCCCACATCTACTTCAACGGCTCGGTTACTGTCGATGGGCGTCCACAACTCCCTTACAGAGCTGACGGAGGCCCATCGCACGGCCCAGCTCCTCCGTCTCTCCCGCACTCGGCCTGGTCGCGCACTTCTCTCTACCCTTAAACTCTCCCCTCTTACCCCTCTTCCCACCTCACTGCCCATCCCTTCCCACGTCTACTCCCTGCTAACCGTTAATCCCCTCCCTAAGAATATGCACCCTGAACACCACCCGTCCCGTAGAGCAGCGCGAGCCTCCGCGCTCTGGCGTCAGTACGAACGGCAACCCGCCGTGGCTTACGTGGATGCCGCCCCGTACCGCCACTACCCAGCCCATGCCCTTGCAGTCACTGACAACTCTTTTCGACCCACTCTTACTGCCTCAGTATACACTTCGACCTCGGTCGAGGCCGAAGAGGCAGCTATTGCCCTTGCCATCACGCAAACCTCCGCGGAATACATTTTCAGTGATTCCAAGCCTGCAGTCTTCAACTACGCGGTTGGACGGGTGGCATCCCCGGCCTCCGGTATCTTGCGTTCCGACACTGTTCCCTCTCGCCCAATCCAAATCATCTGGGTGCCCGCTCACGCGGCCCATCCTGGCAACGAGGCGGCCAATTCCATCGCTCGCGATTCGACTGACCGAGCAAGCCCGCCCCCGCCGGGAATGGATACGCGCGATGCGCTCCTCACGTACCACGATATCACCTTGCACTACCGCCTATCTCGTCTCACCTTCCCCCCACCGCACAAATCCCTTTCCCAGCACCACCAACACTTGTGGCGCCACCTTCAGGCTCACACCTTTCTTACTCCTGCACGTCTTGCCCTCTTCCACCCCGGGACGTACTCGCCGGCCTGCCGCTTATGTGACAGCTCCCGCGCCGATTACGATCATGTCTTATTCTCCTGCCCGGCACACTTGCCCCCTGCCTCTTGGCACCTAACCAGTCCGCAGCAGTGGGAGGCTGCTTTGTCCAGCACCGAGCCGGATCTCCAACTCCGGCTGGTGACCTGGGCAGAGGACGTCGCGACTAGGCACGGCCTGGACGCCACAACCGACAGCCTGAAGGCCGCCCACAACGCTGCTTTTTAATTTTCATTACTTCGGGCCTTCTCAATAAAAGTTTTCCGCCGCCGTCCGCATTTGCATAACGGACGTCGAGGGATGTGCTCATCTCTACAAGTCATAAAAATGTGACTGCGTCGACCACCCACGGTTCAGCGCTGAATGTGTGGTTCAAGTACTGTGCTTGAAACGAATGGCGCAGCTGTGGTGGCAGAACGCCATGAGGCCTCAGTTTGAGCTCTGTGCTTGAAACGAGTGGTGCAGCTGTGGTGGCAGAACGCCGTGAAATCCGTGCTGTGCAGACGCTCGAAATATCCAATTCACGTCGGCGTCTTGGCAACCGGCGCCCTGGAGCGGCGCCTCTGTGCCCGCCCTATTCGGTAGCGTCGACGCAATAATATTTACGTAAACAGTCCTTGCTTGACAGACGCCGATGGCGAAGGTGCTGCGATATGCTGCCGGCCAGCTTTGCAGTTTTTCTCACATTAAAAACATGTAGCATATATACATGCCTAGCATGTGTTATAAGACAATGTCTACCATGAGAAGATTGTCAGGAGTGCCCCAGTACTGCTCCCAATCTGGCATTCCACGCTTTGCATGACCTCAGTAAGCATGATGACAATATGGGCCCATTTTCTTCAAAGTGAGCTGCTATTCTGTTTGCAAAATGGGGAGGCTAGCTAAGCTGGTTTGTTCATTGTGTTTTGTCAATTTGATGAGAAATTCTTGGCAATGTTCTTTTAAGGTGCTTTTAAAAGATGTTAAGCCTACCAAAAAACTGCACCATTGGCAGTGTTCTTTGGTGGTGACAGAAAAGTGAAACTGCAGACGACTAAGTTAGTCATGCCCGCATTTTTGGAAAATTTAAGAGCAATATTGGCACCCACAACCATACAACTGTGATTGAGCCATGGATGGTCACATGCTTTCTGCACAAATTATAGGCCCTTACACAACATCAGTGAAGAGCCAACAGGCCAACGTACTGTGTTCCCTTCGACCTAGGCAGTCTACAGTTCATTGTTGTCGCAACAGCTGATCGCCCCGCAAGTTCACAGCCTGTGCCTTCTGCTGCTACTACGGTCAACTCGTCACCCGTGCACAACACTTCTAGTTGCCCTAGTGGTAGTGCCGTTGCTTCTAAATGTTGAGTAACCACACATTGTAGGCTACAAGGGCATTGTTGCACTGCATCTCATCTCCATGTGTGTTGTGTTGCTGTTTGCATACATGTCCTTGTTTGATAAGTGCTCTGAATTTTTTTCACTACTGCAATGTCTCGACTGCACTGTGGCAGTGTTGTATGTACTATCGATTAACCTCCATATACACAAGTGCTTTGATCATCAATCTTCAAAAATGCAACCTTCATGCTGTTCCTTCCTTCACAAGAAAGCTTGCATATCAAACATTATTCTTGCCCCAACTAGAATTGGCAGGTTCAATTTGGTCACCTCACCAGGCATATCTAATCCGCATTCTTGAGTATAGCCAAAACTGTGCTGCACGTTTAATCGCCAGGGATTGCGACCAATATTTGAGCGTATCTAACATTGTTGTCATTGTCACTACCATCCTTGGAATCATGCCAGAATGTAGTGTCGCTTTGTCTGCTACATAAAATCATTCATTGTGAGCAGTCGTCCACCTTGCCTCTTGTTTGTGCATCCCACACATCTAGGTGCTTGCACAATCGCCTTAGCGTCCAGCACATTTTTGGTCGAACTAATGCCTTTGACTTGTCTGCTTTGCCACGTGCCATTAGGCATTGGAATGGTCTTCTCGATAGCATTGCTGACATTGACAACACTGTAACCTTCAGACAAAAAATCAGAAACACTTGAACGTTCAAGTGTTCCTATTTCAGGTGTATGTAACTTTTTTTAATGTAATTATGCAATCGTACTATTCACTGTATAACCCAGCTTTCTAATAGTAGAATTTTACTTCACGATTTTATAATTTCTGTTCTTTTCAATTTATTGCGTTGATCTTGTGTCGCTGTTTATATTTCTAATGTTGTATAACTTTTTCGCTCCTTTGTTATGCGATGCCCTCACCCCTCCACGCAATACTCCTCCTGGAGCCTGTGACGTAGATGAATACATAAACCAGATGGCACTACTGTTTCTTGTGAAATCAAAAATGTGTATAATGTTGTGCTTTTACCAATACAAGCTCTAAATTGTAAATTGTTCTCCTGCAATGTCGGCAATGTATCCATACCAGGCCAGTTGTGTATATTGCCTAGAATTATCGTTCTTAGACCCTAAAAAGTGTGGAATATCCTATCTTCCTGTCTGTCCAGGTCTTTATCCATTTTTCCGTAAACTTGGGTCACTGGGTAATCCATGGTAAAATGGGTAGAGCACTGGGGCTGCTGTGCTGAGGACACCGAGTTTGAAACAAAAATAGGTCACGAGGTATGGGCCGGGCTGCTCACCAATGACAAAAAAAATTTTCTTAGGTGCTGGGCAGATTCGAATCGAATGTCAAGCACCGACTTAGTGCAACCCTGCTAACAGGCGTAGCATGTCCAGAGGGACTCGTGAGGAGCCCGGCTCATACATGACTGATCTCTGTGGTGGCAATACAATGTCTCTACATTGTTTCAATGCTATCGTATTAGCATCGGCATCATCGTGAAATGGGTTGTGCCAGAATTTTTCTTTCTAAATTTATTCGCCTGTACCTATGTGCCACAGCTGAGCTTCTATCTCAACATTAGTTGATCTCAACTGAAGTAATGTATATATAGCCTTAGCTATAATTTCTAATGAGCATGACTGATTCTCACCAACAGTAACAGCCGCTTCAATTCCATCACAGTCTGCACCTGCATTATCAAATATGTTATAGTGAAGTGAGTCTGCTACAACTGAGGATCGAACATGTTTTCAGTTTCAACCAAACCATGCCAATCAATTTCATGAAAGTGGCATTATAAAATTCACAGGCATTCAATTGCACAATGCATGCTTATAGGCAATTTTATATTCAGTTCATGGCAGTTGCCATCTTGGGCTGTCGTAATCTAAATTTTGTGCATAGTGACGTCAAGTTTACTTAATCCTGGAACGTTAAAAACACCTGTGCACTGACTCTAGGTTGTTACAGCCAGAAAAATGGGCATGTGAGCAGCCATGGTGAGGGCGCCCCAAAGCTCCAGTAAATAGGGTGCCTGCATGCGCTCACCCCCCCCCCCCTCACCATTCAGTGCAGAGTAGGGACAACTGCGTCATTTGCAATCTTTCAGTGGTTTATGTGTTCAATTCATTAGATATCTTTAGTGGCACACCTAATTTTTTTTGAGAAGCTCAATCACCACATACCTGTGATGCTTTGTTTCCCAAGCACCAAATAATGCCAGCAACCTCATCACGTTATCATGGCAATCTCTTAAAAGTCACAATTTTATTTGGTCATTTTGACAAGATTGCCAAGCTGATTAAACATGAATTGCACTGAATCCTATATAATCTCAACTCTTTCCTTGATCGGCACCAGTATATCAAGCTTTAAGTTGACAACTTGACGCATCACTTTCATATTCTTCAGGATAGGTAGGTTATCTTTATGTTTGCTTGGATTGTTACACATTTTTGATGGCAAGCGCCATGAACACTTCCAAATTTTGCGAGAACTTTCATTTTTCAACTTCCATTTCATCAGTGACTCCACCACACCTACCGGTGTGATAGTTTTCTTTACATACAAGGAGTATGTTATACTTTCACAAGCATCATCCAAATGTGGTTCACGTTTAAGGCATTCACCAGACATGGTAAAGCAACATTTGGTGGCAGTTGCAGCAAATAGAGCAATGCAACAGTCAGAAAAGCAACCAATCTGCGATTGTACAGTGAAATCCCATTTTTGCAGCTACTCTGACGCCATTGCTGTAATATAATATGTAGAAAACAGACAGCCTAAGCTAATGATCAAAGAACCGCTCAGTGACAACAGAAATTCAGACATGTGATCAAACAACCGCTCAGTGATCCACAGATCCAGACGTGATGCTGCAGCAACTGTGGAATTCCTTTCACGTGTTTTCACAGTACACCCATGTGCACAAGAAATCTAACACTATAGGGTATACCATTTGGGCAGCTGCTTTGGTGCTGCTACCACTGCCAATGTCCTGCACCCCTCAGTCAGTCAATGGGCACTGAAAGTACTGGATTTGCATGTAAGTAACACGACCACAAATATGATGCAATGAGCGGCTTTTGGTCTCTCCTAAAGACAAATTTATTGTGATTATATGTGTCACGAACCTGAATATATTGCGAGGCGTGTCCTGAGGCTGGAAATTTCAAGGAAAAAAGGCATATTCATGCCAGTACGGTAATATCCGTGAAAGTGAGCCATCAGGTATACGGTGTGTCCTCTACATTGAGCTTATTCCAATGACAAAATTCAGTGAGGCACCTGACACAGCCACCAACTCCACACCCCCTCACCACACATTCGTGCTGAGCCCCAACCCACACGATGGACTCCCATGTCTCATGTGAGCAGTGAGTGATAATCCTAACAACATACAGCTTGTTTGAAAGCAGAAACAAACATAAGGGTTCTGCAAACGCCACAATCGAGTTCAGGCTATATTCACAGCATAGCTGCAGTGCACGCTTGCTTGCTGTAGAGACTACCATCATAATAAACATGCACGGCATTGTTGACATTGTAGCATCGTCTCAGCGGGTTAAGATACGATTTGTTGCCCTTTTTGCACAAAAGCACGCGTCTCAATTGTGCGAAATTAGGGCACCACAGCTGCACCACTCGTTTCAAGCACAGTACTCAAACCACACATTCAGCGCTGAACCGTGGGCGGTCGACGCAGTCACATTTTTGTGACTTGTAGAGAGCAGCACATCCTTCGACGTCCGTTATGCAAAGGCGGAGACGGCGACGCCACTTCGACATTTCAATCGTCACTACCTCCGCATTGTCAAGGAACACGGATCACATAACGCAGGTTCTGTATTGCCAGAGCTCACCGAGGCCAAAGCCGCACTGCCACACAAGCACTACTCACGGCTTTCCGCCAAGTAACACAGAACCTACAACCAATACACAAGCAACGCAAGCACAGTCACACACGCAATGTTGAACAACGCGCGGTCGGCGCGGGCCAGAGAACGATCACGCCGAGAACGAACACGCCATCCCATGCCGTCGTCGCTTGGCGCCACCATCGCGCCTTCTCAAAAGTCCCTAAATGATCGTGTCCCTAGGTGCATAGGATCGAGTCACGTGAGGGATTTCATGTTTGTACGACATTTAGACGCACGCCTCCCCAGCATGTTTCTTCAGCACGACTAGAGTGTTCTAGAATAGAATATGGTCGAGTGGGACGAGCGGCTGGGGCGGCGCATGCTCTGCAGTGAGGCGCCCGACGTGGAAAAATACTGGGGCGGCGCTGCGGTCGAAGTGGATGGGGCCGCATCAAGGTCGCGCCGTTGGAAACTGCTGGCGATACTGCTCGGCAGGGTCATTCGTACAACTTCGCGCGCTGGTATTTGCGTTCAGACCAATCAAATGGGGTTCATAATTGCATATGACATGTAGTTATGCCTTAAGAATAAATTCCTTTTCTTTCTTTCTTTTATTTATTTATTTTTTATTATTTTCTAATGCCGCTCGATGATTGCGCGTGCATTGCGGCCGCAGTGTCGGCTTTCATTCTACTATGTTATTGTACGGTTCCCTTTGGAGAAAAAATACTTTTCTCGTTCTTCAAGCAGCATGTATCTCTCGTGTGTATTGTTACGCATATAGTTTCCTATCAGTAGGTCTTCCGAAACGCAGACGAAGCAACATATGTAACCTTCCTGCTTGCCGCTTCAAACAAGTAAAGCATATCTGCCCCATACGGCGCCTTGTACTTAGATTTACGGGAAGCATTGATATATATTAAAAAAAGAGTAAACTGCAGTACAACATTCCATTCAAGTTTCCGCCTTTCTCGCGTAACAGAATGCGGAGTAATTGGTACGGGGTTATTTATTGCAGTCGTATCGGCGCTCGAGGTCGACCTCGAGCGCCGAAAACGGTTTTATAGTTAGCCATTCTATATGCTAATCTTTGGCCGTAAGCCGTACGTGGAATTTTTTTGTTTCCAGTCGATACTTCAGAAAAGAAAAAAGAAAGAAAGAAAGCCTGCGCGGTAGCCTAATTAGTGCCTATATCGTGGATACGGCTTTGCGCTGCTAAACTGAAACTCGCGGGTTCAATCCAGGTGGGAACGAAACGAAAAAAGACTCGTGTACTTCGATTTAGGTGCGCTTTAAAGAACCCCAGGTGGCAAAAACTAAACCGGGCGCCTCATAATCATATCGTGGTTTTCTCACGTAAAACCGAAGAATTTGCTTATATTAAAAAAAGAAAAAAGCAGGTGGCTGCGTTCTTCGGCTTATTTCTGGGGCTGTAAACAACATAAATTATTCTCGAGTCTGATTTCCGAGAAAAACATGTTACGCTTATCCTATATTTCATGTTTATAATATAGAAGCTGCAGAGTTGAGCGGTCATACATTTGGGAACGGCATTACATTTATGCATGCATGCATAAAGGTAATGCCGTTCCCAAATGTATGACCGCTCAACTCTGCAGCTCGTATATCATAAACGGCTGCGTTCAGTTATCCGGTGCACTATCATAACGACTCTAATGAAACAATTGAAGGAACGGCATGTCTCACATACACGCAGAGATATGTGCAGATCTGTTGCGTTCGTTGAAGAAGATAAGTGTACTTACCATATGGGGCACCCAGTTTTAATGGGTTGCAAACATGGTGAGACTGTCAAACTAAGTTTTCCTTGTCTGAATCAAGTTAGCAGATTTACAGGCTGCCCCAAAATGGGGCGTTTATATTGAATGAGAGCTAGGAACTTGTTAATCAGGACTTATTAACACCCGTCTGTTAATTCTCTGAGGAACTGCGCCTCTACGCAACAGCCACGACTCTCCGGCAGCAAAATCATTCGGAATAACAGTCCTCACTTGCATGCAGTCACTCACCTTTGAGCTTTCAATAGTGTTGTCATGCGTTACATTCGAACGGAAATGACTATTCAGCGTCGTACAGTATATCAATGACACTTGCACACACACACACACACAGACACACAATATATATATATATATATATATATATATATATATATACATATGAAAGATGGTTTTGCCTGCTATAAATAGTATTGTTGCGAATGAGAGTTTTATTTCCAGTATTCACTAATAAGTGTGTTTGTTACTGCAAACACGTGCGCTTATTCCGGTCGCGAGTTCTCACTTTGTCATTTCAATTATTGCATTTAGAATATTTGTTATTTCTTCCCTTACCTATATATATCGTAAATATATATGTCTATGTACCCTTTGATTTAATTACCTAGAAATACATTGGTCCTTCTTCGCGCCACGCAGTTAATAAATCTGGTTTATTTCACTCTAATAATGTTTTCTTAGATCATTGGCCCTGATCAATATCCACCAACAAGAAGCGCGTGTAAAACGACAAGATATCAATAATACGTAGCCTTCATACGTAGCCTTCTTACGTAGCCTTCATGGTGCGGAGATACCAGTTACTTTTAGAGGACAGTGGTAAAAACAGCAGTTCACCTGGCTAAAACTATATTTGGCACCGGCCGTCAAGAGTCATGGGCGCACCGAAGCAACTAAACCATTTAAAAATGTACTGCACAGAGGTTCTGAGAGAAAAACTGGGCGTCCGCCAGCGTCCGCGTAGCGAACGCGCGCTCGCTAGCAGACGACGCGCTTGACAACGACAGCAAAATTGAAGACGTCGCGTTGTATAATCCATGCCTCAAATATATATGTTCGGAAAAATGGTTTAAACATATATTTGCAGTTGAAATAAAGCGCTATTTTAAGAGCGTACTATGCGCAATCGGCCTCGGCGCCCGCAGCGAAAGTACGTAGAATATGCCGCGGAGCGCGTCTCCGCCCCAATCCAGTTCGCTCGCAGCGCCCTCGCACTATTTTTCCACACGCGGCGCCTCAGCGGCAGAGCGCCGTTAGGCCCACTCAACCATTGTCTAGTACACACTAGCACGACTACATCCTCAGTGCATATCGGAAAATTCAGATAAAAATTTTTCACGGCGTTTTCCGCGTTAACACTGTATGATTGGACACTCAGACCAGTAAGCTTTCCGTTGAACTAAAAAAAAAAAAAAAAAAAACGGGAACCATAAAAGTGGTTGTCAGGGTAGCCACCCTAGTCAGGGTCTTCAACTTCGAAATCACAAACTGCGTGATCCGCGCGCTCCCGCATGCGAGTCTCTGACAGTCACTTTCGATTTTAAAATGCATTAGTAAACCAAAGCATCTGCGTATATTCTGGAAATTTCATAACGTAGGAAACAGTAATAATATTATTTTAGATTATTTTATTTAACTTTATGTAAGTGACGTCATAAACGTCATAGTTCATTTCTGGCCAACCACCGCCCAACCTTGCCAACGTTTGTTTCTTTTTGGTATTTCCACACGTGCGCGCGCGAAGTGCCTATCTCGGATTCATTGCCTGTGAGTAACTTTTCAACTTTCCTTAATAAACAGTTTGTAATTATCGTCATACAGATAGCTGATCTATAAATGCCTGCTATCGTACCTACTGTTGTTTCGTTACCTTACTCTAGAGTTCCGAGCTTTGACCTCTGAGCGGCCACGAAGTTGTGTTCTCTGGTCGTAGCATGCAGAATGACAGCGTCGCGGTTGCGTCTTTCCCCATGACACATTTCGTTCATCGCTGTTCTTTTACTCCTTAATCGATGGTTGAAGAAAAGCAACCGTCTCTATGATAGCGCTACGAGACACGACGGTGCTTGAACCGTGATAGGCACATAGGTTCGTTTTTCGCCATCGATCACATGGGCGCGCGCATCGCATTCCTACAGGTTGTCTCGCTCGTAGTCGGCGGCTTTATTATTCTGTGAATTTCGGGCTGTCCGGTGATCGTTTGGAGCCGTGCGAGCGAGGAGGTGTCAGGCTGGCGCTTGGCTGCCGGTGCGATCTCCTCGCTCGTACAGTTCCAGCCAATCATTGGCGGCCGAAATGGAAGAAGAAATAAACTTTATTATAACGTGAAATGATTAATGTGGTTGGGGCCCTTAGTCCAGGCCCCGTTAGGTTGGCTCTTACAGAAATCCCCCCTGCATTCACTCCCACGCCCTGCCTCATCTTATATAACAGGTGCCACCAGCTTTCTGTTTACACAAGTTCCGAAACTACTGCAATGCGGTTTCTGATTCATTAGGATTTGTAACACTAGCTTAAGCTTAATTCAGACTCCAAAGCGTTCACTTGAGACTTCTGCATGCTTAGAAACCGGCTACAGAGTGAGTACACATTGCACTTTCGTGTAATTATCTAAACAAGACAGCAGTTCACAGAATGCGGAGGCTTGAAATGATGAAGGGTGGTCCAAGAAGGAATTTCACTGGAGCCGACGTTACGGGGGACTTGTTTTCGTCAGGGCCTTGATGCAGACAAGTCCCTTTGGTGAAACATCATCAGCGTCATTCCTTGTTCAACCACTGTTCATCATTCCATGTAGTTAGGCATTAATCTGATAATTTAATTGTTGTTTGAGTTTCAGTTTATGCTGGCAGTGCATATGTGCAGCTGGTTCTGTTGCAACAGCCTGACTTTGTAATCCTGCACATCGGGAGGATTGGAGCTACATTCCCTTATACTCTAAAAAAATTAATGTTTACGCTCCCTGTGGCGTATTTTGCCTCTAAATAATAATTGTCATCTGTTTTGCTGGCGTTTCCTTTCTTGAAAACTCTGTGCTCGCTACTTTCCTGTCAAGAATGCTACGTCACGCTGATAATGAACATGCCATATGAGACCAGGAAGTACCAATTGCGCAGTGTTATCAAACGAAAGGCACACAATTTAGATGAATGTTGTTTGGGGACAGGATAAGTCCCAATGGGTGCAAACTTTCTTTAGAGTGTACTTGTCTAGCAGGCACATTATGAGGAGGCCTTACCTCGACTTCGATTTCCGCTATTCAGATAATGTTAAATGCAGAAATGCTCTCACTAGACAACTGCCAAATGAATTTGAATGAAATTTGTTGTAAGAGAGACAACTGAATTGTACTGACTGTAGAAGGTGGATATATATTTTATTTAAGGCCTCGTAATTGAAAAACTGTCAAAAATTGTTAAGTTTAAATAACGTTGAAAAACTGTTTATAAATCCATGTACGCAGCACCAAGAAACAGATATTGTAGTTCTGTATAAGCTGCCTGGAAGGACACCTGAAGCCGGATGAAGGTGATTTATATAAGAGTTTATGGCGTACATGAAGTTGATGCAATGTTTCTAAGGTTCTTGCATAAGTCCTCTAACTCACACTTTAGTCACATATTTCTCAGCGTTGCGTGGTGCATATATTTTGTCCATTTTAAGTGTCTAATATGTGCAGTTCATTCTTAAAATTTTCATATCTGTTTAATTTGCCAAGTTATGGAGTTTGATTCTCCAGTGTTATTTTTTTTAATGATATCCAACGTGTTCTGTAAAAAAAAAATTCATGATCTAAATAAAATATGTACTTCCTAATGTTGCTTATAAATGCCAAATAACCAAATCGAATTTGATGCTAAGGAATGATATTTCTGTTCCTGTAGTACACGTGTATAGGAGGAGCTCCTCAGATCAAGCATCCTATTAAAGGGCCTCTACCAGGCCCCGTTGCAGATTTTGGTTATGCACTGGAAGCTGTAAAGCACCATCTAAGAAGCGTTTTACGGAAACAATTTTTCGAATAGGTTCAGGATTGAAGGAGATAGAAGAAACTAACTGTCGTGCTACCGTACCGGCCAGAGGCGTCACTGCTGCTGGAGACGCTCACACCCTCTACCTCTAATAGCGCTCCCAAGCAGTGCTCCTTTCCAGCCTTCTTCCATACAGAGCCGAGTGACACACTGCGGCGTTGAGCTCCGCCTCCTTTCTTGCAGCGTTACGCCTTCCATGTTGTATGATTAGTCATGGCGAGTGCGAAACAAGCACTGAGAAAAGACATTTGTGCATGTGATTATGACTCTGGCTGGGAGCGGGTGCTCATGAGGGAGAAGGAACACGGCTAATGGTTTGAAATTTCAGCTGTTTTTGAGGGTGCGCAGTACTATAACATATTGCAAACACGATTGTCAGCGCGTCATGTGTACACTGCGCTGGATTGTTAAAAATTGACCAAACCTGGTAAGGGGCCCTTTAAAAATAGGACCGAAAAGCTTTTGCTCAAAGTAGAGCGCCGTGGAATGTGCTGGCATTGCCTCAACATTTGCCTCTGCTGCATTTGATTGTCTGCTGCAATTCTTATGTTTTCTTTTTGCTCTTCTGAACATCCAAAGCAAACAAGAAAATGAACACATGCTTAGTTTCAACAGCACTTACTGACTTCAAAAATAATGTGAGCATTGGAAATTACAGCGACTGCTAAGAGGCAAAAAAAAAAGCCATTGAAAATAATCTCGGCAAAGTCTGCGTAATAATGAATCCAGCATTTTCCGAAGTTTTTCTGCCCGTCTTTCTGCTTGTTAGTTTTACATTTATTTAGAATTCCCGCATTGTTTACGATATCTGTGCTCTTCTCACAAGAAATCAAATTGCTCTCTGGCAAAAAAAGAACTGCAGCTCATAGCTTGAGGCTAGATAAGTTTTTTTTTTTCATTTCACAAATTATCCGAAACCCCACGCAATAGTATTACATAGGGGGTAGGTTACAGAAATATGGAAAAAAATTGTTTCGTGGCTTTAAAGGGACTAACAAGCAATTTTATGACTATTTTTTATTATTGCAATGGAAAGCTTAATTAGATTGTTGAGTCATTCAGTGGTAATGCAGAAAGCTCCGTGGAACCTTTTTCATTGGAATTTTTGTATCTGCAGAGAGGATGTAGTTGTTCACTGGAAGCATGCTGGAAATGATAAGCTAGTGCGATAGTGATTATACGCCGGCATTGTTGGGAGTCAGACGACAAGTGCAGTCCTAGCTTTGAGAAAGTAATATTTTGTTTATCAAGCCGATGTTCCTGTGGTTCATGTTTTCCGAAGCGTTCAATTATTTTTACAATAGTGAGTGGGCACTCCCATTTTCTGGGGTGCCCACTCATTTCATCACCACTCAGTGTCACCAGACTGCCTTATGGTTCAGCTGCAAAACATTAAAAAATTCAAATACAAATTTTCTATTTACCTATTCAGATTTTGCCAGCTTTGCTGTGGGATGTGTACGGTTTTAACATTCAATGCTTAATTTAAACTCGAAAGTTTGGCATCATGGCTCCTTTAATAACAGCTGACTTATGTGCAGTAATCTCGTATATTACATCCGAAGTACCAAGGCTTCACCGCCAGTTTGTGCCATTTACTGGTTCTTGAGACTTTCTTTGCCAATTTAACATTATAATTCCTACTTAACTCGCGAACAGCGTGCTGGATTCTATCAATATAAATCAAGGTCATTTCATTCTCAACATCTCACAACACATTCTGGCCAGTTGTCAGTCCATTTAATGTGAAAGATGATTTGTTACTCCGTGATTTACAGCGCAAAAGGACGGAGACAAGCAAGGGGAAAGGACCACATGAGTGCTAGTGTCGTACCTTCGTTTCGCCCGTCTTCGTCCTTTTGTGCTGTAACTCACAAATCTGTTCCAGCTCACCCAGCGTTCCATTCTTATTTATGACTTGTCACACTTGAAGGAGATTGAAGGGCAGGTGATAAGACCAATGTCAGGGAGAAGGCCTTGCCAATGTTTGGCTGCCTTGGGAAAAAGAAGAAGCACAGAATGCTTTGTTGAGGGCTCGGGGCACGAGTAACCCGTAATGCATGACTAATGTGATGAGCTGTGTGAATGGCAACAGTGGTAATGTCATTTTATTTCCTATGCCAAGGGAAGGCTGCACGCATTAGGTGATACTTCAGCATTGAAATGACTTCAAATGCAGTGAGGCTGAGTGTCAAGGCGTGGTGATGGCAGACGCAACGTCAGTGAGAACGGTGGCAGATATCCAGCGCCTTGGTGAAGCCAATATGGAGGAAGGTGCAAGAGCCTCCGTTGCCATTGGGGCAGGCGACGGACAGACCCTCGAGGAGAATACCGTGGCCTTCAAGAGGTCTGTACTCATCGCCTTGTCACGTACCCATTTGTACAGAGGCTGTCTTGTACCCATGCATGAGAGAGAAGGGAACATTTCTTAAACCAAGCCGTACAGTGTTAACCCACTTAAGAGCTAATTTTATAACTTTCTTTGCCTTTTCCCTGGCGTTTGTCATTGTTTTCTCGATGGACATCTATGTAGCCAAGTTGTTATGTATATATTTGTGGATATATTCATGATTCAAGCACTCAGTGAGCCCGTTCGTCTGAGGATGGTATAAAGTGGTGATTCTGTGCTGCATGGAGTAGCAGCGCAGGATATCGTCAATGACTTTCGACGGGAAGGTACGTCCTCGCATCAGCCAGCAACTGCTTATGCGTTTGTCCCAATAAATCCAAGTGTCCACATCATCTTCTTCAAATAGCACGTAGCAATATAGACAATTTGGCTTCCTGGGCATGTGCTGGCTGTTGTTTCACTTAGTAGCTTTGGACCACTGGCTATGTGCCCGAATGCTCAGCTTGCTCCTGGCTGCTATCCGGCTCACTAGCCAACTTGGGTCACCAGGTTCATGCCACTGGGTGTGTGCCCATTTTTGACTAACACCTAGATTGGGTATGTTCCACTGTTGCACCATCGGTATAGAAGCCGTAATGTATTTAGAGATCTGTTGTACTGATCCGTGTGTACACCTTTCCTCCCGTCAAAAGTTCTTCCCTCGACAAGCATCATTTGTCACCTTCGTCCTCGTTATGCACACAGCTACCAGCTGCAGCTGACGAGCCTGTGCCCATGTTATCCACTGCTTCTGCTACCTTGCTAACTTAAGCAACCTTTGCATCATGTGGATTCCAACATTACATGGATCTTGTTTTTTCTTTTAAGTAGTACCATAATGAGTCACATTTAACAATAAAATTCTTTGTTCATATAGTGGAAAAACAGAGGTAGGACTACACAAACTTTGTTTCACAGATGACATTGTCCTGTTTGGCAACACTCGGGATGCATTGTGACAAATAATTGAGGACCTTAACCAAGAAAGTGTACGAGTGAGGTTGAAGATCAATATGCAGAAGACAAAGGTACTGCTCAATAGCCTGGCAAGGGAACAAAAATTCACGATCGCCAGTCAGCCCCTAGAGTCTGTGCAGGAGTACATTAATCTAGGTCAATTACTCATAGGGGACCTTGATTATGAAGCAAATTTACAGAAGAATAAAATTAGGTTGGAGTGCACACGGCAGGCATGGCCAAATTCTGACTGGGAGCTCACCACTGTCATTGAAAAAAAAGTAGGCAATCATTGCGTTCTACTGGTGCTAACATATGGGGCAGGAACTTGGAGGTAAAAAAAGGTTAGAGGACAAGTTAAGGGCTGTGCAAGGAGCGATAGAACGAAAAATGTTGACAAATATTCTAGTTGACATTAAGAGGAAGAAATGGAGCTGGGCAGGCCATGTAAGGCGTAGGGCAGGTAACCGGATGGACCATTAGTTGCAGAATGGGTGACAAGGGAATGGAAGTACAGTTGAGGATGGTAGAAAATTAGGTTGGGTGACGAAATTAGGAAATTTGCAGGTGCAAGTTGGAATCGGCTAGCGCAAGATAGGGGTAAGTGGAGATTGCAGGGAGTGGCATTCATTCTGCAGTGGACATAAAAATAGCTGATGATGATGATAGCTCATCATGGAAGCAGATACGCAACCTACAGCATCAGCTAGGGCCACCATTATCCGTCAAGTTGAGGCTCTGATTAATGGTGGAGAGTTCACATGTTCCGAAATTTATGCTGGGAAGCGGAACATTTGCAAAACACGTTTTGGCGCTTTCTTGATGTTGACGATACATAACGTAAAGCTCCACACTTTCTTTTAAAGAAAGTTATTTTGGTCCTTGACAGCTATATTGGGATGTTAGCACTTAGAAACATAGTGAACGGTAGCATGCAGAAACCCCTGCAATGTAGGTATTGGCACTTGCATGAATACCTAGTGGCATTCTGAGATAGTTGTCATGTTATCTTGTTGATTAGCTGAGGCAATATCACATGAGTATTGTCACAGGGAATGCCGTTTTGTCGACAATTTGATGTTGCGTGATGCGCTGAGTCGTCGTTGCAGAGAATTTCTGGCATAATTTGCAGTGCGACAAGCCTGGGGAAAACTAATGAGTGGCCATATGTAATGGCAGCCAAGCGCATGTGTATCGGTGCATTTTCCACGTTTGGGGCCATGAAATATTTTTGTTCATAATTCGTACTCGTAGCGTTTGCATCACTCTCGGATGGTGCTTGCATTTGTGTTTAGAGCCATCATTTAAACAAAATGTTCACTTGAAATAATATTGGCTGAGCTATGCAAGTCTTTTGTGACATTTTAAACTTTCTTTGTGTGCAGTTTGTATTGTAAAAAAAATTAATAACTTTTCACATCATATAAAACCCTTGACAACGATGTTTTTTTTTTTTAATCATGAAAAAAAAAATCAAGCAAGGTGGTGCCTTGATGTTTCATCACATGTTATTACGTGCATGATCACATGGTGTGGCTAGGCAGTGAAGGAGAGATGCAACGCTGGCATTCAACACCATGCAAGCAACCACTTGTGGCACACACATTGCTATCAGTGATTGATATTTGATCAGTTCTCAGCCAGCTTAGTCTGAGTTCCATTTGACAAGATAGTGATAACACAGCCTAGACTGTGTGCTGGTTACCACTGGTTGCTTATGCTATCCGGATTGGAAAACAAGCAGGCTGGTGCCCATCTATAGCGACTTATCCCATTTCTGAGAGACATGCATCCTGGCCAATGTAGCAGATGATGATGGCTTATGCAAAGCAAATAATGTGAGGGGCATTTCTGATGGAATACTCATACTCTTTGAGGTAGCTGCCTTATTTTTAGAGGCGGAAAACTTTTGCTTTGTCAAGAATATTAAGCTCATTGTTTCCATTTCAGTTTGTTCGACAATATATCAAGTTGCATCATGTTGCGAAAGCAAATTGGGAGCTTGCACTTGCTATTAGGGTCATTTTGTATGCATTGTGTCTACATCATGCCTTGAAGAAACTTGAAATTCCAAGAATAGAGCCCTAGGTGTTGAATGTAGCAGTGTCAATTTATAGTGGATGTTGATGTCATGCTTCTCTGGGAAGTGAGGCAGAAAAACCGCTGATTTTAATGGAAGCTAGTCACAACAGACGTTCGTAGCGAACATGCCATACCAGGCACTAGCTTTGAGAGTTGGTTAGCTACAATTGCAGCCCACAACAGTACGCATTGTTTGCTTTGTCTTGACCTTTGGTGAGTAAATTACAGTTTAGCTGAACATACCTATCTGGCTCTCCGCTTCGCTCAGCCATCGAGCAGGGATGCAATCGTGCCACGCCCTCAATAGGTGGGCGCCTTCATTCGGCTGCAGAATTGCTCGAGCAGAATGCGGAGCTATGGTGTACGAGAAAGACGAAAATATAAAATGGCTGCCTTCACCGCCGTGGGTCCGATCATCTGCACTGGGACCTAGTAACTCTGCAACCAAAAAGCAAGTCCTGAAATTTCTTCAGGATCGATAAGGATTTGTGTCTTTTGAGTGAGGTTATAGCAGCCAATCTGTTTCAGCACTCCTACATCACATTTTAAAGAATGTCATCGACGCTGTAAATCATAAACTTGTGCTACGGTCCTTCAGAGTGCAAGTTGAACTCCTCATGGGATGTGCCGACAAGAAGGATGTGCGAACTTCTGCAAGTAAGTGGTTTTGTGTATAATAGCCTATGATTTCACGTGGAACAAGGCTTTTCATAAGCGTGCGTGGTTCCATGACCCCAGCTAAGCTCCCGGCTTGTACTTTGTGCTACCAGGTCTGGAACAAAGGAGCAGTATGCCGAGCTGTGGCAGTTGATGGGACAAGTGTCCGACATGGCCCGTAAGGCCGGCTACGACCCTAGGAAAAAGCCGAGAAAAGAAAGTGGGACGATGACAGTGCTGGGGAAGGCACCAGCGTCCGCTGCCGCCGAGCTACGTGTGGCACAGCAACTGAGGGATGATGTCGCCAACACTTCACTTTTGCCATCGCATGGAACTCAAGGAGAAAATGGGCAGGAAAGTGGTAAGTGGTGTAGTCACGACTACGTTAATTTCACTGACGATGGTCACTTGTCTGCGGTGCTGCCTTATTTGAAAGAGTAATGTAATGCACCTTGCTCTGCTGCACTTTTCCAGGTAATAACAATTAGTGGATGTGCATGAGCATGCATAGATGGGTGTTCTGGAATAGGGACACCTAAACTTGGGAGCAGAGGCCTTTTAGTATAAGGTTCCATGCTCACATTAGCATCGAGCTCTTCCAACGCTGTTACAGCTGCACATGGAAATCGTAAAAGTAGTGTTTGTGAAATAAAATTGTGAATTATTATAATACGGGTGCTTGTTCCATGTTTAATAATCTAGGAGAAAGAATAAATTTAGTCAAGAAGAAACAGGCCAACCTAGACGCAGTAAGGGTAAGAGCAGACCAATTCAGGCTGGTGCTCGCAAACAAATATGCTGCTTTAGAACAGGAAGACGAAGACAACATAGAGATAATGAATTAAACCGTAACTAGGCTGATCTCAGAAGCAGCAATTGAAGTGGGAGGTAAGGCACCAAGGCAACCAGCAGGCAAGGTCTCCCAAGTAACAAAGGACATTATAAAGAAAGAACAAAATGTGAAAGTGGAAAACTTGAGAGATCACATAGAATTCGCTGAACTGTCAAAACTGATCAACAAGAAGAAAGTAAGGGATATTCAAAATTATAACGTGGAAACGATTGACCAAGCTGTAAAATATGGACGCAGCATTAAATCAGTGAGAAGAAAACATAGCATAGGAGAAGGCAAGATGTGTGCTCTGAAAGATAAGCAGGGTAATATCATCAGCAATTTCGATGACATAATAAAAGCAGCGGAAGAATTCTATACTGACCTGTACAGTGCCTAGAGCAGCCAAGCTATGTTCATTCGAAGTAGTGAGAAACAGGATACAGAGGCTCCTTCTATAACTAGCGATGAAGTTAGAAGGGCCTTGCAAAACATGGTAAAGTGGAAAAGCTCCTGGAGAAGATGGAATAATCAAAGATGAAGGAGACATCGTGCTTAAAAAGCTTGCGGCTCTTTATACGCAATGCCTCACGACTTCCAAATGTACCAGAGAGCTGGAAGAACGCCAACATTTTACTCATCCATAAGAAGGGAGACGTTAAAGAACTGAAGAAATATAGACCCATTAGCTTGCTTTCAGTATTGTATAAAATATTCAATAAGATAATTTCCAAGAGAACAGGCTGGCTTCAGGAAGGGATATTCTACGATGGATCATATCCTTGACATCAATCAGGTAATAGAGAAATCTGCGCAGTACAATCAACCTCTCTATATGGCTTTCATACATTATGAAAAAGCATTTGATTCAGTAGAGATATGAGCAGTCATAGAGGCATTACGTAACCAAGGAGTACAGGATGCATACGTATACGTGAATATATTGTCAAATATCTACAAGGATTGCACAGCAACCTTTGTTCTCCACAAGAAAAGTAGAAAGTTACCTATCAAGAAAGGGGTCAGGCAAGGAGACGCACTCTCTACAATGCTATTCACGGCATGCTTAGAAGTATTCAAGCTCTTGGACTGGTAAGGCTTAGGAGTGAGAATCAATGGTGAATATCTCAGCAGCCTTCGGTTTGCAGATGACATTGTCCTACTCAGCAACAATGGGGACAAATGGTTGCTGAGAGCGGTGTGGAAGAGGCAGTGAGTGGCGATGACGTTGACTCTGGTAGCACAGTCGAAAGGGCAACAACTTCATTAAGCTGTGTATCAACAGCGCAAGTGACACTTGATCCACGGGGTAGCATTCGAGGTGCGGTAGTTTGGTTTAAGGGGGGACACGGGTCTAGAGAACGAAAAATTGCGGAAAAATCTCGTTTTTTTTTTAAACATTATTTTTGGATTCAACAGTGTCTGATGCAATCTTAAGAAATTTTCATGCATCTGGAACCAATATTTTGGTCGTAATGACGTTTTGTATCATGTCGGTGAGCTGCATTTTTACTGATGAACGCGCGAAAAAAGAGCCTTTTCCCGTGATGCACAGTTGCCGTTCTAAGTTTCTGATCGCAGCCATCTTAGTCTTGTTTAAAAAAGCCACTCTTCTCGTTTAGTTTTCGCGCCACCGCTATTCTATGCGCTGAATGGCTACGAAGAAAAAGCCACTGAAAGTGTTGTCCCGATGCACAATTTCATTCGTCAACTGAGACACATGACTGTAAGCACACCATGCCATAGGCGGATCTTCACCATCGTCTACTCGGGCCGCTCAAGCGTGCGAAACTCAGCACGAAACGATGACAAATTCGGTTTGCTACAAGCCATAAAATCGGCGAACAGGAGAAGAAACAAGGGATGTTAGACTTCGAAAGTGTGCAGTAGCTTTGGAAGATACCGCAGTAGGTTTGGAAGATACGCTCGGCACGGCGGGTACCCGTGCCGAGCGCCGCCGAAGCCTCCCCCCGCGATTGCGAAATAGATTTAGCAGATGAAAGCGGTTATGAGGCATTCCAGCCTAACTGCTGCAGCCTGATGATTTGGAGCAGGTGAAGAAGACTCAAGAAAAACTGCAAGACTGCTTCAACGCTGGCTACCAAGTGAAAATCGCATTTTCTCGCTCAAGCTGATGCTGCCGCGGCTGGCTCGGGTGCGATGGAGATGCACTTCGTTATCGTAAGCCTCAATTCTATAAATGCTCTGCCGTCTGGTGTAAAGCGCAGGTTGCGGTGCTGCAGTGGGCAAAGGTAAACGGCACAGCAGTCTCGCCTTAGAGATTGTCATCTCATGCGCAATCTGCAGCGATGCCGCGTCGGCGCGGAGTATGCCACGCGTGAGCAGTGGCCAAACGTACATGCTGATCCTCGTGAACAGTCTCACTGTGCACGCAGAGCACCGGTAATTGGCAAACCGCAATTTTATTTTTTGCAGTTAAAGATATTCATCTCTTGTGCGATCTGCGCTGATTCCGCGTCGACCAAACATGCAACCCAACCCTCGTGAACAATCTTGCTGCACGCGAAATGCGGTGCACCGGTAATCGACAAACGACTTCTTTTTTTTTATATGAAGCTAAATGCATAAAGCTTGAAGTGCTGCAAGCCGATTACTACAGGGCTTACTAGTTAATTCTGAATATAGACATGCAAATAGATCTTACTGTGTAGCACTGAATAAAGTTCCTTTCTTTTTCTCATTTTTCTCAAAACAAGGTTTTTGGTCACTTTGCTTGTTTGCTGCATCAATATCTTTGGACCTAGGACAGCTAGAGCTATTATTTTTTTTTTTTTGCAGCATGAAGCTAATTGTGTTGGGAAGGCAACGCAGAGAGTAGATTTTTAATTTTCAACTACAAAAGTTTTTATCTAGATCTACATTTGCTCCTATTATTGATACTGTGAACACATAACTTCAATGGGCCGTAATATGACGAATTATTGTTCAATTTCGAATCTATTTGCAGCGTTCCTATACTTATGCCCTGTAGTATCCAGCTATATGTTTACAACTTTCGCTTTAGCAGGTCAATTTTAATTGTTTCAGCAAATGGAAGGTAATTAATAATTATCTTGGCAACTACTATGTATATGCAAAATATAATGGGATATTTAACATCAACACAAAAAACTGAATGAGCATATGCTGTTTTATCAGATTTTATCAAGAAATAACAAAATTATCTCAAGAAATAGCAAGGTCATTTCAATAACTCTTGTCCCCCCTTAGCACGGCAGAAATGCAGAACTATGAAAGAAACAATTAAGGCCAGGATTAAAAGGAATTCCTCTAGATAGCGTATGACTGTACGGAAGAATGAGAACGTCACCATCTCGAACATCACTGGAATTGACACTTATAATTTCTTCTCTAGATGGCCAAAGAACATAATCGGAGGAGGTGACGAGGCGCATGCGTTCTTCATAATCAGGAAGAGAGTAACTGGTAGCATTCAGGTGTACGAGTCGCTCACGACAAGAGATAGCAGCGGACGCCGGAGACAAGAAATTCCATCCTAAAATAACTTCGTGGGAACACTCGGGAAACACAGCAAAAACAATGTGATGATGTATTCTGTCAATGAATACTCGAACTGTACATTGCACGATGGGACGAAGAACGGCGTTGTTCGCTGCATGAAGAGACAGGCCGCAGTAAGGCGTCATCACTTTCTGGAGGCGGGAACAAAAGTCTGCCCGAATAATCGAAATGGCGGCACCTGTGTCAATGAGAGCTTTGACGGGCATGCCTTCCGCAAACACTGACAACAAGTTCAACGGTCACTCTGGAGGAATTGTAGGCTGTCCGGTGGATGCAGTTTTCCCTCCTAAAACTGCATCGAAGAGTTTTCCGAGTGGGAATTAGAGACATGAGAAGCAGGTCGGAGCGGTGACACGGAACGATGACACGGAACGATGACGTGGAGAAGGCGACCTGCAGCGAGATTCTCGAGAATTGAGAGGCATATTCGTAGGGTACGGAGGAGAGGGTGATCGGTGAAATGGAGAGTGGTAGGAGGTTCTCTAATGCCCGCTGCTGGACGGATACCATTTCGCTCATCGGGTGTATAACCACGTTGCTCATCTTGTTGATGCCGTCGTCAAATCCTCGGTAGCCACAGTAGTAGCAAATGGGTCGAGCAGGAAGCTGAGTTCAGTAGTAAGCTGTACTGGTGGCGACAATGAGCCACAAGGACATAGTGGTGCATTGGTAGAGGGGCCGCGGTGACCGGAGGGGGAGCCACGACGTCGGCATATATTGGCACCTGTTGAGCGCAGGGGCGGTTGTAGCACGTTAGACGCAATGCAGAGGCAATCTCTTGCTTGATTATCTCGCGTAAGCCGGTCGGAGAAGGGGCGATACCAGGTTCTGTTGCACAGGAAGAGCACCGCCCGTAAAGTTCCTCCCGAACGATATCACGTATGATCATGCACAATTCTACTGCTCAAGGCAGACGAAGGTCTGTGTTATCCATGCATAGCCGTAGAGATTGAAGTTCCTCTAGGCACTGGCAAGTGGCTATTACATCTTAGATGGTGGCAGGATTATCTGTGGCGAGTGCGCTAGAGGCGACGGTGTTTATGCCTTTAATGATATGCCGTATTCGGTCTGGGACATGGTGACGTTGACACGTTTGCACAAAGCGAGCACATCCTCAGTGTATGATGTGTACGATTCCCCGGGGAACTGGATGCGCTCACCGAGCTGCTTCTTCGTGACCTCAGTGCAAATAGCAGAAGCGCCGAAGATCTGATGAAGTTGCTGCGTGAACGTTTCCCAATCAGGGAGATCAGGCTGATAGTTCCAAAACCAGGTTTTCACGACATCGGTGAGGTAGAAGGGGACATTGCGCAACTTCTGCAAGTTATCCCACTTATTGAAGTTGCTTGCCAGGTTGTAGTTTCAGAGCCATTCCTCGATGTCATCTCCCCGCAGACCAGCCAAGACTGGTGGGTCACGGTGGCGGTTGTGGATAGCCACGACGGATGGCGAAGACTGTGCTAGGGTGGTAGTATCGGACGTGCTCGGATTGTCTTGAGCAAGCATGGCAGCAGGTGGTATGCGGCGACCCGAGCGGAGCGCCAGTGAGAAGGGTGAGAGGTCTTGGGGAACAAAGAGCACCTTCCACCACTCATAAGGAACCATTTATTCCAGCCGAGCTCGAGCTACTACGAAGAACAAGCTGTGCGGCTGATGATACAGATGAGAAATTTGCACAAGTGATGATGATGTGTAGAGATGAAGAGTCAGTCATGGGTCATGCTCTCAGTATTCATTTTTCCCCAATACAATCGCAGACGGGAATGCATCGCCGCATGATTCTCTTTGCCCTTGATGAGTGATTTGGACCGTCAGAAGGCATTGTATGTGATGTATTGTTCATGTTCGGCGTTGCTTCTTTGGAACTGGAACCTGGAATGTACTGCAGCCCTTTTTCTTTGCCGCCGCACCGCCGATTGGTCAGTTGTCGTCAGGGGATCACTTTCCACCATAGATGGTCCACGCCGTGTCTACGAAGAACAAGCTGTGCGGCTGATGATACAGATGAGAAATTTGCACAAGTGATGATGATGTGTAGAGATGAAGAGTCAGTCATGGGTCATGCTCTCAGTATTCATTTTTCCCCAATACAATCGCAGACGGGAATGCATCGCCGCATGATTCTCTTTGCCCTTGATGAGTGATTTGGACCGTCAGAAGGCATTGTATGTGATGTATTGTTCATGTTCGGCGTTGCTTCTTTGGAACTGGAACCTGGAATGTACTGCAGCCCTTTTTCTTTGCCGCCGCACCGCCGATTGGTCAGTTGTCGTCAGGGGATCACTTTCCACCATAGATGGTCCACGCCGTGTCAAAGCGGATAAACAGAGAAAGGCATCACTCGCACACGCCGCACGTGTGAGCCATCGACAAGGTCGGATTTTGCATTTTGGGTAATTTAGGGCATATGTAACTTATGTAAACTTAAAACAAAACGAAAGGAAATGTTCGGGTTCTGCGCTTTCGCGTGCAGCAACCACTGGGAGTCCAGGAAAGTGATTTTTGCGATAGCGGAAAGAGTGACATCAAGCGTGCGTGCTGTGCTATCGGGCTGTACCGAATAAAGCGCGACAGTTATCTGAGTTCACTGAGTTCACTCCCACTTGGTGAATTTGATGAGGTAAATCAGTATCCACGTTAGAAAACGATTACAACCACGCTTATAAACGATGCGTGGCAGCGCTTGATACCTAGTCAGCCTAAAAAAATCCTGTGTGACACACGAGCATCGGGCTCGTTTTGCATTTAGAACGGGTGGCGCACAGTTGAATGCTTCACTTTCCGAGTACATGTAATTTATATCGTATCTAGCTAAGTAAAATGCGGTTTTGTTTGTGGATATCACCGGGCCCACTGCGACTACCATCGTGCCATTCTTCACTGTAGCAAGCCTAGAAAACCCGAGGAAGAGCTGCTTGCGTTTTCCGCAACGCGTTGAATAGCTACGAGGGTAACACAGTCAATGTAAACAAACCCGATGTTCACGTAGGCCTGCGACGCATAAAATGCTTAAAACATGAGTAATGTTGCTTAATTATGCACATTGTTAAGCAATTTAGTATACTCCTTGGATAGCTTCCCAACGAGCACAAAACGTATCGGGAAGGTTTGAAGCAGAAATTTGGGCTAGTTGGTTGTAACTGAACTTAGACATCGTAACAAGCGCTGATGGACGGGAACACAAAGAAGACTTGTCCCACCGCCTCAATAAGGTTGCGGGGAAATGTGGCATCCCGGTCGCCTTTTCGGCTCCTGGTAAGCTGCCACGTATGTGCAATGTCGTGAATGGCACGTCCAAGGCCGGCTGCACTACAAAGCACACGACTCGTTTCGTGGAGTGCAGAGTGGGCGTTGTGTACCGCATCCCACTTTCTTGTGGTAGATGCTATGTTGGCCAGACCGGCCGCTGCGTCAACGAAAGATTGAGGGAGCATCACGCAGCTGTTAACTCATTGGCGGGGGGTGGACATTTGGCAGATCACTGTCAGCAGTGCACTGCCGCCTCATGCAAGCCTGACATTGAGGGCACACGTGTCCTGCGCAGCTTTTCAACACAGCAGGCAAGGGAGATCTTTGAAGCCCGGTGTATCAGTACCGAAGCTGATAAATGTGTCAGTGCACCTTCACTGGCCTTGCAGGTAAAAGAAAAAAAACCTATTTAAACCGAAACTTGATTTCCTTTCACTGATAAATTCTGCCTGATGGATTTTTGTTTTTTCTGCGGTGGTATATATGTGTCTGTTTATGTCATTAAACCTTCAGTTGACGTCTAGCGCCCGTCCAGTCTACTTGTCTTCTTTGTGTTCCCGTCCATCAGAGCTTGTTACGATGTCTAAGTTTAGTATTGGGAAGGAGAACAAGCGAAAGGACGGCTGCTCGAGCGCCCGTCCTGTCGCTGGTCTTCATTCATTTAATTTGGCACCTGTAAAAATCGTCTGATCGCACTTATCTGTTCTGCTTCGCATGCATCGTAGATGCACCATCTCATCTTTTATCTAAAGGACGGCGAAATGGGTCGATTTGCGATAATATAAACTGCTGAAAGTGAAGCTACATAGCTGAGCTGCTGCCGCCCAAGACGCGTTGAACTAAATCTGGCAACAAAAGCACATTGGTGCCTGCGCGTGCTCCGGCGGTTGCGGTACTTTCCAGGTTTTAGTGACTTTACTCATGCCATAGGTGCTGCTTTTTAACATTTTGTGTTTTCTGTTTTTTGGCAGAGCAGCTGGTTGCTGGTGTTACTGCATGTTTTCGGCATTTTATACTAGCCTCCGTGATCATGCCCGCCTGCTTGACCTGAAAATTTGATTCCTCTTGTTCTGGCTGCATTTTCAGCTGTTCTGTTGGTGTCTGTGTTTCCCATAGTGCATACATTTATCCTTAGGAATGTTTAAGTGCAGTGACTGATGAGGACGAACAAATTGACTGTGTGTGCTCACTTGTTTGCTCTTGTCTGTCACTGTGCCTAAGTATTCATAAGTTCTACCCACAAGGCCAAACCTCAGTGCTCATTATCTTACTGTCTTATGTGCAATTCTAGAGGAATAAGTCGGCTGCACACAGGGCCAGGAATATACGGTACTGCATGCTTTCTATGCAGTAAGAGTCTTGCAGAAAAAGAAAGAAATTTATCGCTCAAATGCAGTCCTATTTTTCAATAGGCAACACTTGTGTATTTGCAAGTCTGATGCATGCTCATATCTGCTGCTGCAGAAAATGGATTATTTGCATCACAATGTCTTTTAGGCGCACATAACCCAGAGGAGAATGTGTCAAAACCTCGAAGCCCAAATTATCAATTCCTCGCTTCGTTATATGAAGATAATGGATCAGAAGATGAAAGCACTATGGAGGAGTCTAATGATGCTGAGGCGCTAGGAGAAAGGCAACAAGTTCAACAGAGTCAACAAGTTCAGCAAAGGCAACAAGTTCAATGCAGGGGACACTACGCTCGAGCTGCCCCAAGAGGTAAGAAAAAAAAGAAGGTACTCTATGACACCTAAAAATGTAGTGTTACTAGTAAACAGAGCTGCGTGTAAATTTCTTGCCATGCTGTTCCCAATTGTGTGCACATCACACATGTGCCATCTTCAGGCGAAAGATCCTTCACAGATGTATGCCAATCTGAGAACTGATGCATCAAAGACAGCGAAGCTGTATAAGCAAGTTCTCACACCCTTCGGAAATATTAGGGGTCTCTTGCTGGCTCAAGGCATCGCTCAAGTGCAGCTGCAACACTTGAACACAGCTGCAATGTTCGAACACAGCCTGCGCAGGCTTGCGCAAAGACAGCAGCAACTGCTGTTGCGTTTGAGCGAGGCCGTGGCTGGCTTTCCTTAGTGACAGCTCCCACACTGGCTTTGATGCAGCAATACACTCAGCTGTCAGCACTGCAGCCATATATTCTCCTAGCTGACCTCCAACATGGAGTCGATGTAACACAGCGTTAGAAACAAAAAATTACTTATTACTAGTAAAAGAAATGTGAATATAAGTTGTTTTCTATTTTAATGAGATATGTGCAAGGTAACATTTATTTTATAGTCATTGCTCATTACGTTTCAAAGCGAATTCGAGGGTCCGACACACATTGCATTACATTTACATTTGGTATTGACCGTGCCATCGCACGACACAGCATGAAAACCGTTATGGAACTGATCAGATCACTAGATATGAAGTAGCTTTGCTGCAGCAAAGAAAAGTAAACAGATTTCCTTATCTTGCACAAATCATGACCTTATGAGGATCAGGCAGAAGCTAGGACACAGCAACGAAAGATACTCCAGATAACTAGGAAATTCTTGAAGTGGCAGCCTTAGAACACGCGAAGTGTGCCGCTTGCTGCTGCCAAAATGTGCACGAAAGAAGCGCGCTAGCGATTCAAATTTGCGTCAACCAACAGAAGCACTGCCTGTGCGCTTTGCAGCCACATTAGCAAATCGCTACGCTAGTTATCCCTTTTTGTGCATGTCTTTGTTTATTTCGGTATGGTTAAATACAGCACTACAGCTATCTGAATCTCTGATCGCATGTTGACGGCGATACCAAGAGTATGGCGCTGCATCAATGGAAAGCAGCACTCGTGCAATCAGCAGTTTTGAAACCAGATTTTGAAGACAGCACACTAAAAAAGTGCAATTTTCTGAAACTCTGCTGCATATTTGTTTCATGTATTACGCCATGAGATGAACGGAGGTCTTATGATTGCGAAAAAAAAATTGGAGGACGCTTAAGCTTCGCCTTTAAGAGCGAAACGCGATAGCGTTATCGGGCTCCGTTCGCATCATATTTTTCCTTATGAGTAGGCTTCACTGCAACACACAACATGGGAAAGCCAGCTTACAAAGACCAAGCTTACACTGATCCCCTTAAAGTTGGCTTCACTTTGGAACACAAATGCATTACTGGGAAGGCATTTTCACAGGAGCAATTTAAGCCGTCTTATTGACCCTTTTCGTGGAGCAATTTGTTCTCGAGAAACGAGATGGCGCTTTCGGCGGCGCGCAATACGTTGCCTCAGTGAAAGCGCACGAATACAAAACCATTACCCCTTCTGCCCTGTTTCTGTGCGATCAGCTGTCAGAAAGGCAACTGGGTTTTTGATCACGCGCTGTGCTCAATTCATGCTGCAAAATGTGGAACGGTGGATTGAAGACGTGTGCAGTAGTTGGTTGCAAACATAATGACTGGCATATTATGAAATTGAATGAGTATGTGTGACCAAGTTAACGGACCGTTGCTACATACGGACAGCCCCTTTATCCGGCACTTCTCGATGTACGACTTTCCTTGGGGATAAAAAAAAATCACTTATCCGCGAGCGCTGTATCGCTAACCTCCAGAGAAAAGACATCAACCCCGGAACATCGGCAAGAGTGAGTACTGCTTGTTAAACAATGAAAAAGGGAGTAGCGCCGCTTCCTGGCACATTATCTACACACATCGACCCCAACTCGCACGCAAGCTTACGCACACTATATTGCCAACGTATTAAGAATATGTGAATGGGCGCGCGCTTGAATCAGTGCGCCAAAGCATGGGTTCAAGTTTATTGTTTGTTATTGCATGTACAAAAAACGGGCTTACATATTATATACAGCATCAGGAGGTCCCAGAGTGAGAAACTGCCAGGGAGACCTCCTATCATTAGTGGGTATATAAGAGTATTAGAGCAGCAATAAGAGGGCAAAAAACAAACAAAACAAAAAAAGGAAAAAAAAACGCGTAAGAAAATACAATTCGTAGGGTACAAGTTATAATAAATAGAAAACAATTATATATGTATTAAAACAGCACTATACAATATTATCACAATAAATAATCAAAACCACGAATATCTAGTAATGTGTAACAAATAATTTGGCTCTTCTACATTACTAAAAAATAAAAATACAAATTGTTTTATAGAAATATGAAGCCTAACGATACAATAATAGAAGTAATGTAAAGAAAATGTAATAATTATGAAAATGTATTTATGACAAATGAAAAGATGGTTCTGTAACAGTATTCTTTTCATATTGTGTTTAAACAACTGCAATGAAAGAGATGACTTAATATTAACAGGGATGCGATTCCAAAGTGAAATACCATGGAAGCAAAGTGTAAATTTTCTATAGTTGGATCTGATTTTACGTAAGAGAAGATTATTGCGTTCTGAAAACCTAGTATTTTTTTTGTTCATGAGGTTATCAAAAGGAAGGCTGTCTAATGCAGGGTGCGCACAGGTCCTTGAAATCCGTGAAAACCCTTGAAATTGAAAGTTCTGTTTTCAAGGCCTTGAAAGCCCTGGAATTTCTTTTCCGTCCTTGAGAACCCTTGAATTTTTGGGGTTTTCACGGGGTCCGACAGTGCGATTCACATTATATGGCGGTTGAGGGTGGTCCCGGAAAACTTCATTGCTTTCCGCAATGCCAGGACCGCGAAGTCAAACTTCCTGCCCGAGGAAGAAGCGAGCGCGCGTCGGCCCATGTCCGCTGCGCACTTTTTCTTTTTTTTTTCCCCTGGCTTGCTTCAACTTCGGGGTTGGCCAAAAGCGATAAGTTGCTGGCCACAATGAGGCTAGAGCGTCTCGACCTCCTCGCAAAAAATACAAGTTGTGCCATCATGCTTATTTGTAACGAAAAAGCAGTTACATGAATCTTAACAGTTGAATATGGTAGTATTTCACTTTTTGGGGGTTCGCCTTGGGCTGAATTTATTGGCAACCCACTAAATACAGGTACAGCCTCATAGCCTGAGCGTTTTCTGTTGGCCACATTGTGCTTTGTTTATCTGCGTGCGCCATGGAGGAAGGAAACAAAACATGGCGTGCGCGCTCCGGTGCCGTCGACGCTTTGTTTGCTTTTTCCCCCGTTTCGGTTGTGGTGCGCATGGTTCATAATAATGCCTGGGAAATGTAAATTCCAAAGCGCCTGGCTCAGCAACGGCGATTACAAACTTTGGGTTACGCCGGATACATTGGATCCCCACCGTGCGAAATGCACAACCTGCAGAAAGACATTCGACATCGCTTCTATGGGCGAATCTGCTCTCAGAAGCCATGCAAAAAGTGCAAAACACGGTGAAATCGTGCAAGTGGCAGCTGGAAACTCTATACAGAACTACCTGGCACCAAGCACAAGCGAGCGGTCCACTGGGTTGGCTCCATCACAGGCGGCTCATCTAAACAGCGCCTGCAAGTCACACGAGGGGGTTACCGATGCAGAAATTCTGTGGACAATGAAAGTGATTACCTCCCACTACTCGTACAGATCATCCACACGAACCAGCGACTTGTTCAAGCGGATGTTTCCCGACAGCGACGTGGCTAAATAGTTTTCCTGCGGAGAAAAAAATGCGCATATGTTGCGTGCCATTGGCTCAGACCATTTTTTTTTATCGTCCTTGCAACAATAGGTACAGAAGTCTGACTATTACGTCGTGCTTTTTGACGAGTATCAGGAAAACTCAAAGCAGACAAAAAGCTGCACAATCATGGAAGAAGATGAAGGGTTGCAGACGAAGAAAAAGAAGCTTGAGGCAGTTGTTGCCGATTTAAGGGGGGAAGTGGGTTCTAAAAACTTTTTCTTTAGTTTTGGTTCTATCTGAAATAAACTTCACTGTTTAGATCAATTTTTCACGCTGATTTCAAATCTATAATTAGTTTTGATAGCTACTCTAGTTCAGAGAGTAGTAAAATCTGAAAATAAATTTCATGAGTACTTCTTACGACTTTTTGGAAATTTATCCTTGTCAAAGACAAAAAGTAAGAGCATGACTTTAATGCCAAAGACTTCCTCTAGGGGGTGATGCTATTTTTATTTGTTTGAAAGCATTATAAAGGTAAGAAAGGATACCAACATTGACTGTGAATATATATTTCTTATTTTCACTCATTGTTACTTTTGATTGTAGTTTATTAAATGATGCTAGAGTAACAGAAATAGCATCACCCCCTAGATCGTTTCATTACGAATACACTGATACCAAACTTGTAATTGTCACTCCACAACATCATAGAAAAAAGCCCCGTAAGACTGAGTGCGGTGTCTAAAAACATAGAACTGAGAAAAACGCATTTGAAGTTTAGACAGCTGCAACCTTTTCTGGAATCCAGCTACAGCAATATTAATGACGTCATTTTGTAGCTCTATTCTTCACGAGAATGACTATACTAAATATATGACTGTACCCCGCCAGAAACGGTGAAAAGCTTGTCATAAAGCCATGTACTGCCCCTAAACCATGAAGCATGAGAAACTACATTTACCACTTCATGTGCCCGTTCCAGTGGCTAAATGAGTACAAAAATTGTACAATAAAGTAGCCTTTCCATAGACAAATAAACTTACACAATGTTCAAGCCAAAATCACGCATTTATGGAATATTTATTCAATGACCAAAATTGATTATTGTCATTCAACAACACTTCGCTCTACAGCATGCCAGGGCTGTATATGCAGGGTTCTTTGCAGGCTTGTGCCGTTTTGAAGGCCTAACCTTGGTGGCACTACTGTCTAGATGCTCATTTTGCGACTTCCGAAGCTTTTGCGACTGGCAGCTTGAATTTCCGCTCCGCTCCGTTGCGCACTATGATGCCAGACACTCCTTCAAGATCGCCGCACTTCTCGCGCGCTCAGCCAACTCGCCCACTGAATAGTAAGCCGTATCAACGCTGTCTTGGATGCCGCTGGACGCGCTGGCTGACGATCCAATGACATCAGATGGGCCACAGCTATGCCCAGTAGAATCAACGGCGACGTTAATGTGCCGCTTCGGACGCAACAGGTGGTTCCGGCCGTTCCGCTCGTGCCGACCGTTCGAGCAGCGCGCTGAATAGTACGCCGTATCAACGCGGTCTTGCGCTGAATAGTATGCCATATCAACACAATCTTGGGTGCCACTGGACGCGCTGGCTGACGATACGATGACATCAGATGGGACGTAGCTATGCCCAGTAGAATCAACGGCGACGTTAGATTCTACTGGGCCGCTTCGGACGCGGTGGTTCCGGCCGTTCGGGCAGCGCGTCTTCGTCTGCGATCTTCAGCCGTGCGTTCCATGGACGCTTTCGTTTCTTTCCGTAAGATTAACCCGTTATTTCAGACGAGCACAAGACGAAAAGACGGTGCGTGAGCCACGTGAATACAAGCGTAGCAGACGACCGCGAGAAACCGGGAGCAACGGAGATACGGCGGCGCATGCAAAAAAAAAAGCAAAATGGCCGCTTCGGTGGCCAATGGGAGGCGCGACACGGGGGGCTCGCCTTGCGCGCGCGCGCTCCACCCAATCAGAGGCTCGGAACCACCCTTCGGAAATGCGGCGAGAGCGGTCGTTCAGTTTAAGCGGCGCCATTTTGAGCTGGCGCAAAATGCTCACAAAGAAAACAGCTACAAAACAAGCCCAAGACGGCGGCGGTCGGTTGGCGGATGCGCCCGCGGCGCGCGTGGGAAGTTTGAACAAATTTTGCTTGCCGCAGGCCGTTTCCCGTCTCACGTGGCATTTTGAAAGCCGATTTTTTCCTATTTACCGATCGAAATCGGGGTTAATAATTTGAGGTCAGCTGCTTGACGGCCCAAACATTCCTAAAATGCGTTTTTCCAAAAATCAATTTTTCGGCGGTTTTTTACCATTCTAGAACCCGCGTCCCCCCTTAACGGCTGCTGCAGATGGATATGCAGAAAAGGCTGAGAGAACTGGTGACATCTCGCACGTGGTGAAATTAAACAACTTGAGAAAGACCGCAAAAGCAAAGGCTGAAGAACTCGGCAGCATTAAGACGCAAATAGAAAAGAAACTGAAAGACCTGCCCTGAGCTTCACAATTTCATCTAGTGGAATGAAACTGTACGTACACTAAGTCAAATCACTCTTCGTTGTTCTGTCCAATAAAATGTAACGTGCGTTAAGTACAGTATTAAATATTTAAATTTTTTGAAAGGCCCTTGAAAAGTCCTTGAAATTTTTTCTTGGAAACCTGTACAAACCCTGCTAATGATATTTCACGATGAAAGAGACGAAATGTAATGAGTGACAACTTGTGATAGAACAGCTGTCGAATGGGTAAAATGCGAAGATGTTGATAGATAGGTAAAGAGTGGCAACGGAATGAGCTAAAAGTAAATATTATTGCCTGATTTTAAAGACGTTCAAGTGGTTTGAGATGAATGGCATATGTATTACCCTATGAAGATAAACAGTATGATAAATGGCTATTAATATAAGCATGATACGAGTTAATCATATGAGGTTGTAAGAATGCACGTGTTTGAATGATAATGCGGAAGCCAAATGAAACCGTTTTATTAACGAGTTGGCATGGCTATTGAACTTAAGGTGTTTGTCGAGAGTAACACCCAGGAATTTAACACTATCAGATGTTGGTATAACCTAAATATTTAACGAGACAGTTATGGAAGAAGAAATCACAGTTTGTGGATTATGAAATAGTACAAACGTTGTTTTTAAAGGATTGATTTGAAGTTGATTGTCTGTGCTACAGGAATACACTTTGTTAAGATCGGTGTTAAGTGTGTCTTGAAGTCCGGTAAGCGATTTCTGCGATGAGTAAATGGCCGTGACAGCGACTACACCAACAGCACACGAATGGTCGAAGCTGAATGTTTCGTGACGGTCCACAGGAGTAAGTGAGTTACTAGCGATAATGCATCTTTGCTACAAGCTATTACAAAGAACAGAACAACTACGTTCCAAGCCTAGTGTGCAGCTAGACTAAATCTATTGCAACTGAGCTCACCCGCGAGCGATTAGGCAGAAAATAATCAGGTAACGACCGGCACTGACGATATTCACTGAGAAAGAAACGTGACAAACAACTGCTTCGAAGTATTTGCTAAATAAAGAATGAAGAGCACACTGATCCTGATTCAATTCATAAGTGAAAAGCTTGGATGGCTTGGAATACATTTTTAGCCTCGTTTTTAGAACAAGCAGCATATACGCTGCTCACGCCCTTTGGACAAAGCTTAATGAGCTTCGAAAGGGCTTTTACATGTCCTATGAAGCTGTCGCCAAAGCTTCATGTTGACCATCCAGTCAGCGTCTGCGATATCTCCCGAAACAGAGGTTTTCTGAGCCATACCGGGCATGATGTACACCCATTGGAAACTCGGAGGCAGCTAAGGCAAGCAATGGATGCGTCACCACGGGATCGCTGCGACAAGGGTCAATATCAAAATGTGGAGGCCCTAGGACCTTTTTTATTATTAATTGTTTGCTTTTGCCCCGAGGTATGCTATGCGTGTTCAAAATTTAGAAAGCCTATGTTTTTGACATTCCCTTCAATAATAATAATTTATTTCTGCCTCAAGAAATACAGACAGGGGAGCTGCAGAAAAAGCTCTCCTAAACAGCTTGACTCTGTTGCAGCCCCGAAATACAAATTGCCTAAATACAATGTTGCCTAGAACCAAAGTACAGCCAAACACCATCAGAATTGGAGGACGCTTAAGCTTCACCTTTATGAGTGGAACGCGATAGCATTCAAAGGTCCCTGGCTGCTTATCAGGCTTTTTTCTCGTATATTCAAATTACAGTCCGATGCTATCACGCCTGTAGGTTGTGGTTAAGTCATACTTTACGGTTTTTCTGACGAATTTTACTTTGAGAAATTAAATTTTTGTTCACTAATGCCTTGCGCACGTGGAGGACCTCTGTGGTCGGTGTGGTTCGGGATGATGTGGTTCGACATGATAATTTCCGCCAGACGCCGATGCTTAACGTCGTAGCCGACACCGGATTTTCTGCGATACGGGGCCCTTAACGCTATCGCCAGGGTTCTCCCCAGAAAACTTTGAAAGCTGGACATTTGAAGACCAGAGGGGGGAGGGGGAGCACAGGCATATACTGAATAATTATTTCAGAACAGACGTTAGAGCGCAATCACACAATGCAACAATGCAAGAGACTTATATCTACAAATGTGGTTTACGAGTGTTATTATGGATACTTGTTGAAAACTCAAGGTCACCTTATCTGATTGGTTGAGAGCGCCAGAGGAGGAAAAAAAATTACTGGGAGGAAACTTTCATTTTTATTATTGCAGGGGTGGGACTCCTGCGCCAATTGTGCATTTTTGATACCAGACGCAAATTCCTGCGCCAAACACAGAAAATTGACCGAAATTGCGCCAGAACGGCTTCAGCAGTGGCCGTGAATAGCGAGCGGATTCGTTCTCGGAAAAAAAGAGTGCAGTCATTTGCATTACACACACACTGCCTGACGCACTTCCCGCAGAGTTTCTCGTAATTTTCGCACTTATAACACTGGACTTCTCAGTGACGACAGCCGGCAAGTGGCAGGAGCGCGCGCGGCCACTGCCGGCTGTTGTCGCTGCTGTTGGAACAGCTAGGGCGGTTGTATTTAGCATTAAGTTACTATAACGAACTCTAGAGGAAATGCTGCCAGCGCCCATGTATTGAAATCGGGAACCGCAAGGGCGCTGCCATGTTGCTAGCCTGTGCAGGCGCAGACGGTGAATGTGATTCAGACGAGGCATGTGATCAACACGTTCCCGAGCCTCCGTCAGTATGGTAGCGCCATTTAAGGAGCCTGCAAACGCAACCTTTTAGACACCGTAAATTTACACCGAAATTTTCTGAATGATCTTTCTGATCATTTAGGAAATCCAGTCTTTCTGAAAAATGTACAGAATGAACTTCAAACGTTTTCCGTACCTACGTGCTACGTGTAAGTGCTTACTTTTGCATAATATGTTGAATATATTGCTACACACGTGTGGTATTTGACTGTTTGACCGAGGCGCGCGGGCGCCATCACTCGAGAAAGGAAGAACGAGCTGGGCTTGCGCTGTGAACCTAACCGGTCAGCGCTGCAACCGCTGTTGTAAATACATCCTGTAAATAGTTGCCCGTCTTACTGACTCGTTCTTCGCGTAACATCGTGGTGGAGGTGGAACGTTCCCCGTCCTCGCCACGGAGCTCCGAAGCGGCCGCACCGTCGTCTTCTCAGCCATGGCTTCCGATGGAAACACCCCGTCGCCACCTACACCTGCGGCGCCTACCACAACGTACGTTACGGTTCCTAGTCTCCGTGATCCTGGGACATTCTCCGCCCAAAATGGCGTTGACGTCGACGACTGGCTCAGCATGTATGAGCGTGTTAGCCGAAGCCACCACTGGGACCCTACCATCATGCTTGCCAATGTGATATATTATCTAAACGGGACACCGCTTGCCTGGTTTCGCACCAATGAGGTTGAGATATCCAGCTGGGACACTTTCAAAGAGGCTTCGCGACCTCTTTGGCCACCTGTCAGGTCGCCAACAGGCTGCGCGAAAGGAGCTTGCTACCCGTGTCCAGTCGTCGACAGAATCATATGTCGCCTACATACAGGAAGTGCTCGCACTTTGCCGGAAAGCCGATGAGCACATGACCGAGGTTGACAAGGTGGGCCATATCCTAAAAGGCATCGCGGACGACGCCTTCAACTTGCTCGTCTATAACGACGTCTCTACTGTCGACGCCATCGTCAAAGAATGCCGCCACTTCGAGGTAGCCAAAAGCCGCCGCGTTGTGCCACAGTTTTCCCGGCTCCCAAACACCCCAGCCACGTCCTCTTGCTCCGCTCTTCCTGCCACACGACCTTTTTAAGAGAACGTCACTCGTATCGTTCGCCGTGAGATTGAAGCGGCGAGTCCGGCCCCCCTTCATCCACGACCCCTCGACGGTACCTTTGACCCAGCGGCCCCTACTATTTCCGTCATACAAGCAGTTGTGCGGCAAGAAATTGCCAACCTTGGCATCCCTACCGCCTGCTCTGTCTCCCGACCTGATTCAGCATCCATTCCCATGGCCACATCCTTCAACGACCAGTATTTCGCTCCCCGACCACGCAATCCTGCTGAATGGCGTACCTCCGACGACAAACCGATCTGCTTCCACTGCCACCGAGTTGGTCACGTATCCCGCCACTGCCGCAGCACCTGGATGCCGCCGTACTAGAGCTCATTCCCTGCTCCTCGCCCATACGCCGACGCTCGCCGTTACTCACCTCGCCGTCCGTACTCTACTTCTGATGCCCCTGACAGCCGCTCCTCCGGGCGATCGCCGTCGCCTCAACGCCGTCGCTCCCCGTCACCCCAACCTCGTGGCTTTTCCTCGCCAAACCGCCGGACGGAAAACTAAGCCATGCAGCTCTTGGAGGTAGTGCTGCATCCCGTCTGTCATGTACAAATCCTCCGCTGACGCTCCTCACGAACCTAATTGACGTAGACGTGGATGGTGTTCCATTCAAGGCATTGGTTGATACTGGAGCCCAAGTGTCCATAATGAGCGCTAATCTTTGCCGTCGCCTCAAAAAAGTTCTTACGCCTGCCATCACTCTGGCCGTACGCGTCGCCAATGGCGCCACTGTTGCCGCCAGTGGTATGTCCACTGCGCGCATAGGAATTGCTGGCCGCCACGTTCCAGTCCTGTTCACCGTGCTGACCAGTTGCCCTCACGACCTCATCTTCGGGCTCGACTTTCTGACGACGCATTCTGCCCTCATCGACTGTTCCACCGGTACGCTGTGCCTCGAGCTTCCTCTTGTTTCCGACGTTCGCCCCGAACCACCGAACACCCTCTGCACTACAGCGTTTGTTCGGTTTGTCACCTTTACTTGGGAGTGCGGAGAGTTGCGAGCATGCGCTACTCTCGATGGAGGAGAGACACGACTGGCGGCATGGCAAACGAGGATTTAATACGTACAGGAACGATGAACGCACGCAACACACAACACTAAAGCCGAAAGTCAAACCGAAGGCACGCGAAACTAGACATAACACAACGAAAAAGCGTACTTAATGGAAAATCCAAAACTAACTAAATACAACACTATTAACCAAGAACTATCTCATTTCTGGAGCCTAGCTCCGCCTTATGAGTCCCTAGGTCAGTCCTAGCCTTCGCTTTTAAAAGTCTGACCACCCTGGCCCCGGCCTAACTGCGTCGATATCAAAAACGTGTACTCTTACGGGCCGCCGACTTGACGTTCCTCACGTCGGGTCCAAGTCGTGTTCATTTGGGTGTTGTTGCTGCCATAGGTGCTGACGACTCGCGTTGTCTCTTTTTCGGCGGTGAGCTCGTCGGTTCGTCGGTGATGAGCTCGTCAGCGATGACGCTCGGCGTTGCTTAGGCCCACCTGCCTAGGCCTAGCGTCGGGATGCGTCGCAATCTCTTCGTGAGTGCCGACGTGGCATCCCGTGGAGAATCGAACGAGCCGGTCTGCCGCAGAAGGGGGATCCTCTCTGGGGTGCCTGGTCCTGCCGTGAGAAGCTGCAGCTCGTCCAGGAGCCTCGCCCGAACTTGCCGAGGTCGACGGCCACACCTTGGACGGCCAGCGTCGCGGACTCAACCAGACCCCCAAGTCTCCCGTCGCCAGAACATAGCTGGAGATGCGACCTTCTTGACCCGGTGCCACGTTGAAACTCAACGGACAGCGCAGTTCAT
>NC_051163.1:104971044-105023615 GCF_013339745.2 Dermacentor silvarum | reverse complement strand
AAATTGCCTTTGTGACCTCGACGACGTCCTTGTGTTTTCTCCTACATTTGAGACGCACCTTGAGCACGTTGCAGCCATCCTTGACGTCTTCCGCAAGGCTGGGCTCCAATTAAACTCATCGAAGTGTCACTTCGGGCGCCGACAGATTACAGTGCTCGGCCATCTCGTCGATGCTTCCGGAGTACAACCTGATGGCGACTATGTCGTTGCACCTATTCGTGACGTCCTCCTGGCGCGCGACGTCTCTGTGCCACACTCCGTCGTTACCCTTGCCGCTAATCGGATGTGTCTCCCCGTCATCAATTTTGGCTTGACGAAGCAAGTGTTACCTGAAGGCATAGTGGTGGCCACGCTCCAGTCTGTGACAGACGACCACGTCACTGCTTTTGCAGCCGACGCGTCTCCAGATCCTCCTGATTACCCACAGGATGCCTTGAACCTCGACGGCCCATTACGTCCCATGGTCGCTCCGGACCTCGGCCCTGACCAAGCAGCCGCCCTATATCGCCTTTTGTTGTCCTACCGCGACATATTTGACACTGAAAATCGCCCACTTGGTCAGACGTCCCTTGTTCAGCATCGGATAAACACTGGTGATGCTGTTCCCATTCACCGCTGACCGTATCGTGTGTCCACGGCAGAGCGGCAAGTTATTCAGCAGGAAGTAAACAAGATGCTCGCCAAAGGCATTGTTGAGCCCTCGTCGAGTCCTTGGGCGTCGCCGGTCGTGCTCGTCAAAAAGAAAGATGGCACGTGGCGTTTCTGCGTTGATTACCGCCACCTAAACCGAATCACTAAGAAGGACGTTTACCCTTTACCACGAATTGACGACGCTCTTGATTGTCTTCACGGTGCCAAATACTTTTCGTCCATTGACCTTCGATCTGGTTATTGGCAGATTTCTGTCGATGAGCAAGATCAAGAAAAGACCGCTTTCGTCACTCCAGATGGCCTCTACCAATTTAAGGTTATGCCGTTCGGTTTATGCAATGCACCCGCCACGTTCGAACGGATGATGGACTCTCTGCTTCAAGGTTTCAAATGGTCAACTTGCCTTTGTTACCTCGACGACGTCCTTGTGTTTTCTCCTACATTTGAGACGCACCTTGAGCGCGTTGCAGCCATCCTTGACGTCTTCCGCAAGGCTGGGCTCCAATTAAACTCATCGAAGTGTCACTTCGGGCGCCGACAGATTACAGTGCTCGGCCATCTCGTCGATGCTTCCGGAGTACAACCTGATGGCGACTATGTCGTTGCACCTATTCGTGACGTCCTCCTGGCGCGCGACGTCTCTGTGCCACACTCCGTCGTTACCCTTGCCGCTAATCGGATGTGTCTCCCCGTCATCAATTTTGGCTTGACGAAGCAAGTGTTACCTGAAGGCATAGTGGTGGCCACGCTCCGGTCTGTGACAGACGACCACGTCACTGCTTTTGCAGCCGACGCGTCTCCAGATCCTGATTACCCACAGGATGCCTTGAACCTCGACGGCCCATTACGTCCCATGGTCGCTCCGGACCTCGGCCCTGACCAAGCAGCCGCCCTATATCGCCTTTTGTTGTCCTACCGCGACATATTTGACACTGAAAATCGGCCACTTGGTCAGACGTCCCTTGTTCAGCATCGGATAAACACTGGTGATGCTGTTCCCATTCACCGCCGACCGTATCGTGTGTCCACGGCAGAGCGGCAAGTTATTCAGCAGGAAGTAAACAAGATGCTCGCCAAAGGCATTGTTGAGCCCTCGTCGAGTCCTTGGGCGTCGTCGGTCGTGCTCGTCAAGAAGAAAGATGGCACGTGGCGTTTCTGCGTTGATTACCGCCACCTAAACCGAATCACTAAGAAGGACGTTTACCCTTTACCACGAATTGACGACGCTCTTGATTGTCTTCACGGTGCCAAATACTTTTCGTCCATTGACCTTCGATCTGGTTATTGGCAGATTTCTGTCGATGAGCAAGATCAAGAAAAGACCGCTTTCGTCACTCCAGATGGCCTCTACCAATTTAAGGTTATGCCGTTCGGTTTATGCAATGCACCCGCCACGTTCGAACGGATGATGGACTCTCTGCTTCAAGGTTTCAAATGGTCAACTTGCCTTTGTTACCTCGACGACGTCCTTGTGTTTTCTCCTACATTTGAGACGCACCTTGAGCGCGTTGCAGCCATCCTTGACGTCTTCCGCAAGGCTGGGCTCCAATTAAACTCATCGAAGTGTCACTTCGGGCGCCGACAGATTACAGTGCTCGGCCATCTCGTCGATGCTTCCGGAGTACAACCCGACCCGGAGAAGGTTCGAGCAGTAACGGCTTTCCCTGTACCTCAGTCTGTCAAAGACGTCCGGAGTTTTGTGGGGCTCTGTTCTTATTTCAGACGGTTCGTGAAAGTTTTCGCAGCAATCGCTCAACCACTCACTGAACTTATGAAGAAAGACGTGCCTTTTACGTGGGGTTCCCCTCAGGCTGCCGCATTTTCACGCCTTATCACGATTCTGACTAATCCACCGATCTTGGCCCACTTTGACCCGTCCGCACCAACAGAGGTCCGAACCGATGCCAGTGGTTATGGGATCGGCGCCGTCTTAGCGAAACGCCAACATGGACACGACCGCGTTATAGCCTACGCTAGCCGACTCCTGACAACTGCAGAGCGCAACTATTCGATTACCGAGCGCGAATGTCTTGCTCTCGTCTGGGCTGTTTCAAAGTTCCGCCCATATTTATATGGCAAGCCCTTCTCAGTAATCACAGACCATCATGCGCTGTGTTGGCTTTCGTCGCTCAAGGATCCTACTGGCCGGCTCGGTCGTTGAGCTCTCCGACTACAAGAATATCCCTACACAGTGACGTACAAGTCGGGACGCCAACACCAGGACGCAGATTGCCTCTCGCTACCCAGTCGAAGACCCGACCTCTACGTCTGAGCCTGACACCGACGCCTGCGTTCTCTCTGTTTTTCCTCTGGTCCATGTCGCCGACGAGCAGCGCCGTGACCCGTCCTTGCGTGTCATCATTGACCGCCTGGAATCTCCACTTGCCGACAGTTCCCTTCGCTTATTCACACTTCAAGATGGCGTACTCTACCGCCACAACGTTCACCCCAACGGCCCAGCATTACTCCTTGTGATCCCTAAACACCTTCGCTCGGCTGTTCTCCACGAACTTCACGACCTCCCCACTGCCGGTCACCTCGGTGTGTCACGTACCTACGACCGGATTCGCCGACGCTTCTTTTGGCCTGGGCTTGCTCGCTTCGTTCGAAGATACGTAGCTGCGTGTGATAAATGCCAGCGACGCAAGACACCATCGACGCTACCTGCTGGGTACCTACAACCAATCGACATTCCCGCGGAGCCATTCTTTCGGGTTGGTTTAGATTTACTTGGCCCCTTTCCTCTTTCTACCTCTGGGAACAGGTGGATCGCTGTGGCCACAGATTACGCCACGCGCTACGCCATCACCCGAGCGCTCCCTACAAGCTGCGCCACAGATGTTGCCGATTTTCTTTTACGCGACGTGATTTTATTACATGGAGCTCCGCGACAACTTCTCACAGACCGTGGCCGGACATTCCTGTCAAAAGTTATCGCGGACATCCTGCAGTCCTGTGCCCTGAGGCACAAGCTATCCACATCATACCATCCGCAAACTAATGGCCTCATGGAGCGTCTTAATCGCACTCTCACAGACATGCTCGCGAAGTATGTCTCTTCAGACCACACAGACTGGGACCTCACTCTGCCGTTTGTCACCTTTGCCTATAATTCCTCGCGCCACGACGCAGCCGGCTATTCCCCATTTTTCCTCCTGTTCGGCCGAGAACCAGCACTGCCCCTCGACACAACTCTCCCTGTTCACGCGGCACCCACCAGTGAATATGCACTTGATGCCGTCGCCCGCGCTGCTCACGTAAGGGAAATTGCCCGTGACCGCCTTTTGAACTCCCAAGAGAGCCAAAGGCGTTTGTACGACCAGCGACACCGAGACGTGCACTTCCCGCCTGGTTCCTTGGTGCTTCTATGGTCTCCGTCGCGTCAGGTCGGCCTGTCAGAAAAACTGCTGTCGCGTTACACAGGCCCCTACCGAGTGCTTCGTGCCGTGACTCCCGTCACGTACGAGATCGCCCCTGACGCCCCATCTGCTTCCCAGTTCAGCGATATATGCACGTTACACGACTGAAGCAGTATCACCCTCCCAGTGATGACATTTAGACGCTCCGGGACGTCGCTTCTGCCGCCGAGGGATTATGCTACACGCGTGTGGTATTTGACTGTTTGACCGAGGCGCGCGGGCGCCATCACTCGAGAAAAGAAGAGGAAGAACGAGCTGGGCTCGCGCTGTGAACCTAACCGGTCAGCGCTGCGACCGCTGTTGTAAATACATCCTGTAAATAGTTGCCCGTCTTACTGACTCGTTGTTCGCGTAACAATATTTAGTACTACAAAAATGAGTCGTAGCAACATGGCGGCGCCTATACGGTTCCCACTTTTTTCGACCATCTTTTCCTCTAGAGTTAGTGTACTAACTCTAAGGTGTTTAGAGTACTAGAATACAGTTTAGTGGGCCGAGCAGCGCAGTGCTCCCTAGCTGAGTGCAAAACAACAAGTAGGCTGAGAGCGCTGCGAGCGAACTAGATATTTCGGAGACACGCGCTGCAGCTGGTGAAGCGGGCGGGCGTCTGTGTCCCCAAAGCTGGTACAGTGCAGTCCACTTATAACGATATCGAGAAAAACGAGAAATCCGATCGTTATAACCGATTATCGCTATATCTGGACTGTGAAAAAAAAATGCTGAATATACCTTTGCAGTCCCGAAACCGAAACTGACACTTGCGATAAAAAATCGACGTCGTAGAAAGTAGGCCGTGAAAAATGAAACTTTTATTTATACCTCTAAATAGCGTCGCAATCGTTAGGCACGCTGAAATAAAAATCTGCACTTGCTTTCGCGGTAGTTCCGGATTCACAACCGCCGTGTGCATCGCGTCCATCTGCTGCGCGAACACTGGCGGCTATAATTTAGCGTGCATGAATTCAATGAGCGACTCGATCGACGATGTTGCACTTTGGTTGAACCTCGGGGTCGGTGTCAAAGGCGGGCCATTGTCAATCTCGTCGTCACTGCTGCTGCTGTCATCGCCTCCGTCGCACAACGCCGCCGTTTGTCGCGACAACGATCGCCCCATCGGAGTTCTCTTCGCAGAACGAGGCAGCACTATTTTCACTCAGAAGCTCCTCCATCGAAGCACCACCTATTTCATCGTCAGTAGCGACGTGCTCCTAGAGTTCGGACACCACCTTGTTGGTTTCGCCCATGGGGTTTTCGTCGTGGCGCACGAAGCCCGCCTTTTCCGTTGATCGGCATGGACACTGCTTCTAGCCTTCATGATCGTGGTGCTCCCGGTTTTCATAATCGTCGATATCATCCACTGCGCGAGCTCGTACTTCAAGTCTTGCAAAATTTGCAGCTTCGTCTCGAGACGCAGCTTTGCGCTTTGACGGCGCACCTCTCGCTGCTTCCGCGGTGCATACATAGGCCGCGCAGGCGCCGCTTGCTTATCGCTTTCTCCCCTCCTCTTGCAAAATCATTTTCGTCTCAAGGGGCGCACCTGCCGCTGCTTCCGTTGAGAGAGAGCGCGGCAGGGAGCGCAGGCGCCCTTCGCCAGAGGAGGCGTTGCCTTCGCGTTGCCATCGCCTTTCTTCCGCCCTCTGCTCGCGCGACCGCCGGGGACGCGTGGGTGAAGCAGCTGGCGCCATCTTGTGCACGCTGCACCAACTTGCGATGCTCTCCGTGGCTTTCGCAATCGGCGCGCGGGCGGGATGCGCGGCGCGGTAATGGCGGCAGATACGAACTCGCGTAGGCAAACTTTTCGCCCCGTCTCGGTTAAGGGCAACATAGGAACGCAATTTTCACGATTATTCTGCATGAAAAGCACTGCCCAGAAGCAAAATTTGAATCGTTATATCCGATATGCAGTCAATAATATATCGTTATATATGGTTTTTTTTCTCATAGCCCCAATGCATAATTTGATACTCTTAGGTCGACTCATCGTTATAACCAATATATCGTTATATGTGGTATCGTTATATGTGGACTGCACTGTATAACATAAAACTATTCTAATCTGTTTTTATGCCTATATGGGCGAGGCGTGCGCCATTTTGACCTATCATGAAGCACTAATTGCGGATTTGGAATAAAACGTCGCAGGTATCGCCCAAAAGGCAAAGCATTGATTGTGATAGCAAATTAGTAGACAGCTATAAGAAGCAAGAATAGTAGTTTTATCAGCCGTATAAACTTGTAAACATGTGTTCACTCATTAAATTAACAAGCATGATGTCACGCGTGCACAAGCAAACATGTACACATCTCACTCGATTACCTCAGAAACTCGCTGGGAAAATGCTGGAGTGAGCAAGTGCGGCAGCAGCAACAAGTGAATTCACCTTTGTGCTGCCTCGCTTCAACGTGAACTAAGCGGCAAAAAACAGCGCACACGAAGCTATCAGCACTCGCACTATGTCCCTATTGCAGATCGCTTTCAAGATAGGGCCCGCGCGGTCGCGCCATACGCAGCAGCCACCGCAGTAGAACGACCCCTCTCCCCGGTGCCTTCCACGCGATGGGAGACCGCGTGCTTCGTCCCTGCTTTCCTCCCTCGCACGTGTGAGATTGAGCGACCTTCGTCGCCTCACCCTCGTCGGCTCATCCTAATGCTTTCACTCGCACATACAATATACAGTTAAACCTGCTTATAACGAACCTCCATATAACGAATTCCTGGATATAACGAAGTTTCTCGATTCCCCGCCATTACTCCATAGAAGCACATGTATTTGAGACCTCTACGTAACGAAGTGGCAGCGGGAGACCCCCTCGATATAACGAATTTTCCCCTCCGACCACCTAGTGACTTCGCCCCAAATTTTGTCGTTTTTGCGCGAGTGCAACCGGAAGCACCTTCTCCGCCGCGATGGAATGCGAAGCGAGCGCACGTGTGCGTGTGTGCGTGCGTGTGCGAGGCGGCCCTGCATCCCTCGACCCGGCGATCTTGCCGCCACAGGCGTGACCTTTCCCCCTCCCTTCATTCAAATCTGATCCTGCCGCTTGCTGCAGCTGGCCTAGCCCGCCAAGCCGGCACTCTCTCCTTTTTCAGCTTATGTTGCCGACGCGCTGGTACACGCTGTGGCACATCAGACTCGATGAGCGCGGACACGCGCTGTCAAACGCTGGCGGCGTGTGGAAGCGCTGCTGGAGAAGCGAGCGAAGTGACCTTCGTGCTGTTGTCTATCGCTTCAACGCAAACTGAGCGCCGAGAACACACAGCACGCAGAAAGCTACGAGCCGCCGACGCACCTACACTGCTAGACTCTGCCCCAACGCAGATCGCTTTCAAGATACGGCCTGCGCGACCGCGCGCCGCCCCGCTATTCCTCCCCCCTCGTCCCTCGCCGGTGCCTCGAGCGCAACGGAAGAAGGCACGCTTCCTCCCTTATTTTCTTGCGCGAGCGAGATTTAGACGCGGTCGTCGGCTCCCCTCGCACGTTTTCACTCGCACATACGGCGCGCGGCGACTGCGTTATCGCCCTTGGACTTTAGGGTACGGCCACGCTAGCGGCAAAAACACGCAGCAAAAACGCGCGTCAGAAACGCGCGGCAAAAGCGGCAGGAATCTGGGGTCTTGCGGCGTGCCGCGCGAAATGGGCTCTGCGGCAAATGCCGTGTGCCGCGAGATGAAGAACCAATCAAGAGCGACGAGTGTGACGTCACGGAGCCATCACAACCGGAACGCCGCCGGTCCGCGCCGGGTTTTCAATCGACGATCGTCCTCTCGCATGAAACAACGAGCGCTCGCGGTGTTGCTCGCCCGTTCGGAGAGCGCGGGACATCTTATCGCGCTGCCGCGCGGCGAGACGCGCGTGCCGCGGTGGCCTCGCGGCAAGGCGCTGATGCGCGGCAACTTGCCGCTCGCTGCATGACCGCGCGTTTTTTGCCGCTAGCGTGGCCGTACCCTTATATACTGTCACGGTACAACGCCGAGAGAGGACAGGGAGACGTTCTTCAAGAACAGCAGGACGACCTGTTTAAGCAAAACGGAACAGAGACACGTCTTCTTCGTCGTTAGCCAAAAATCCCACTGACCCACTAGACGGAGTCCGTTAATGTTCCCATCGTCGTTGTCGTCTACCTAGAGCACACGCGTCATTTGTCCCTCCTTAGAAGAGCATCGTCCCGATGCTATACCAGAAATGCCACTTGCGGAAGTGAGGGTCTCTCGCAAAGTCATTCGCTCACATACGGCTTCATGCGTACAACATGCACAAGTTCAGGACGGTGCGGGCGGCGCCTCGTACAGTTGGGGCTATCGGGGACGACCTCGTAGGTGACATCACTGAGTCGCCGCAATACCCGATATGGGCCGAAGTATCGCCTTAACAGCTTTTCGGAGAGGCCTCGTTTCCGTATGGGTGTCCAAACCCACACTCTGTCGCCGACTTCATAGCATACGGTTCTACGGTGGGCATCATAGCGGCCTGCGTCGTAGTCTTGCTGCTGGCAGATCCGGACACGCGCGAGCTGCCGAGCCTCTTCGGCACGTTGCGTGAAGACATCGGCGTCCGTTTCGGTGTCGTCAAATTCGTGTGGAAGCATTGCATCCAACATCGTTCGTACATCTCGGCCATGAACAAGGGTGAACGGAGTCATGCGCGTCGTCTCTTGTTTCGCCGTGTTGTACGCAAACGTGATATAAGGGAGGATGTCATCCCAATTTTTATGTTCGACATCCACGTACATTGAAAGCATGTCTTCAATTGTTTTGTTAAGGCGCTCTGTCAGTCCGTTGGTTTGTGGATGGTAGGCGGTCGACTTCCGATGAGCTGTTCCACTTAGCAGCAAGACGTGATCTAAAAGTGCAGCCGTGAATGCGGTTCCTCTGTCGGTAATTACGACGCTTGGGGCTCCGTGTCGCAACACAACATTTTCAATGAAAAAGCGCGCCACCTTGGCCGCTGTGCCTTTCTGGATGGCCTTTGTTTCAGCGTAACGTGTCAGATAGTCGGTTGCGACGAGAACAAAGCGATTCCCTGCAGTGGAAGTAGGAAGTGGGCCCAAAATATCCATTCCAATTTGATCAAATGGTGTTCGAGGAACCTGGACAGGTTGTAGGAGGCCGGCTGGTTTCGTCGGAGGTGACTTGCGCCTCTGGCAGTCAAGACAAGAGCGAACGTGATGTTTCACGGCCGTGGTAAGTCTAGGCCAGTAGTAGCTTTGCCGCACTCTGCCCAATGTTCGCGTGTAGCCTAAGTGACCAGAAGTCATCTCGTTGTGACAGGCTTGAAGTACTTCCGAACGAAGAGCTGCAGGAATGACGAGCAGGTAGGGGGACCCGGTAGAAGAAAAGTTTTTTTTGTAAAGGACTTTGGCCCGTAAACAAAACGACGACAGTCCTCTGGCGAAAACTCTAGGTGCTTTCGCAGACCTTCCTTCTAAGTAGTTGATGAGTGCAAGCAACTCAGGGTCGTCCCGTTGTTGTTGAGCGATGGCGGCTGTGTCCAGAACACAAAGAAATGCTGTATTGTCTTCTTCGAGTGGAGAAGCCGACTCTATCGGCGATCGAGACAGGCAGTCAGCGTCCGTATGTCGCTTCCCCGACTTGTACATGACCGTCATGTCAAACTCTTGCAGCCTTAGGCTCCAACGTGCCAATCGTCCGGATGGATCTTTAAGGTTCGTCAACCAACACAGTGAATGGTGGTCGCTGATAACTTTGAAAGGGCGGCCGTACAAATATGGGCGAAATTTCATAACCGCCCATACCACCGCGAGGCATTCTTTCTCAGTTGTGGAATAATTAGCCTCTGTGCGTGAGAGTGTTCGGCTTGCGTAGGCAATCACTCTTTCCATGTCCTCCTGCTGCTGTACAAGAACAGCTCCCAAGCCAACATTGCTCGCATCCGTGTGGAGCAATGTAGGAGCGGTCTCATCAAAGTGGGCAAGCACTGGAGGTGTCTGGAGACGTTGCCGCAAGATGTTAAATGCACCTTGCTCTTCATCACCCCATACAAAAGGAGCATCGTCTCTCGTGAGGCGGGTTAACGGCGACGCAATGCGAGCAAAGTCTGCAATAAACCGCCGGTAATAAGCGCAGAGGCCGAGGAACCGCCGGACAGCCTTTTTGTCGGATGGTACGGGAAACTGTGCGACGGCGGTAATTTTTGCAGGATCTGGGCGGACACCGGCGTGGCTGACGACGTGACCAAGAAACTGTAGTTCCGCAAAGCCAAAGTGGCACTTCTCCGGTTTCAGCGTGAGGCCGGCGGATCTTATGGACTGCAGAACTGCTCCAAGCCGTTCGAGGTGTTCTTTAAACGTTGCGGAAAACACAATGACGTCGTCGAGGTAGACTAAGCAGGTTTGCCACTTCAGACCGGAAAGCACAGTATCCATGAGGCGTTGGAACGTAGCAGGCGCAGAGCACAAGCCGAAAGGCAAAACCTTAAATTCGTACAGGCCGTCTGGGGTCACAAAAGCAGTTTTTTCACGGTCTCTGGGGTCTACCTCGATTTGCCAATAGCCGCTTTTTAAGTCCATGGAAGAGAAGTAACGTGCGTGTCGAAGCCTGTCGAGGGAATCGTCGATACGGGGTAGCGGGTACACGTCTTTCTTCGTCACTTGATTTAGTTTTCGGTAGTCCACACAGAAACGCAAGCTGCCGTCTTTTTTCTTGACTAGAACTACAGGCGATGCCCAGGGACTCGTTGATGGTTGGATCACGTCGTCTTCAAGCATTTTTGTCACCTGTTGTTGTATGGCTTCACGTTCTCTGGGTGCCACACGATAAGGATTTTGGTGAATGGGTCTCGCCGTATCCTCTGTAATTATTCGGTGCTTTGTTAGAGGCGTCCGACCAACTCTTGAAGTCGACGCAAAGCAGTCGACGAACTGGGCCAATAGCGTAAGAAGCTGTTCTCGTTCGTGCGACGGCAAAACAGTGCTGACGTCAAGTGCAGGAGCTGGGTCTTGTGTAGGCGCTTCTTCGAGTAGCGAACAGCAGCCGCGAACATCCGCAACACCGTCAAAATAAGCCACAGCCGTGCCTTTTGGAAGGTGCCGTCTCTCTGTGCTAAAATTTGTTAGCAAGAGGTTCGTGCGCCCGTCGGTGACATTGACAATTCCTCGTGCGACCGAGATACCGTGACTAAACAACAAAACGGTTATTTGATCGGCAATTCCTTCGCAATGAAACGGTACGTCACAGGCCACCGAAACAAGAATACATGACCGAGGTGGGATTATGACGTCATCTTCTGTTAGACGAAAGGCATTGTGTTGCGGCGATAAGTAATCGATTAAACCAGGGCTCTTATAAAACGTCACCATGCGGTCTGGAATGTTAATTACGGCGCCGTATTCCCTTAGGAAATCCATTCCAAGAATCAAATCTTTACAGCACGCAGGAATAACGATGAAAGCGGCCACGAAAGAAGAATCTCCAATATTAATTCTTGCAGTACATCTTCCAGTAGGCATCAGTAATTGGCCGCCTGCCGTCCTTATGTGAGGCCCCGTCCATGGCGTCTTCACTTTCTTCAGGCGGAGGGCGAGTTCCTGACTTATTATAGAGAAGTCAGCACCAGTGTCGACTAATGCTGTCACTGGCTGCCCATCCACAAAAACATCAAGGTCGGCACTCACAATTTCTTCGGGGTCGGTGGTTATCGGCTGCTCGGCGTTCGGCAGCGGGCGAGTTGGGGGCTTTTTATTGTCTTGCGGCGGGCCTGCAACCTTACCCCCAGAGGTCGCCGCCTTCAGTTTCCCCGGCGGGGGCTGGGCGACCTTCAGCCTTGAAAGTTAGCAAAAGTACGTCCAGCAGGCATCTGGCGTGGAGGGGTAGGAGAGCGCGACCGATGGCCGAAATCAGTCCGATCATTCGGCACGGATTCGTCATTCGGGTGCGCTATGGGAGGTCCCTGAGAAGCAGCGTCGTCGCGGCGTAACAGGGAGTCGCCATCTGCACGTCGACCATCAGACCACGGACGAAGAGGTCGAAAGGATGTGTCGCGATGCCAGCAATGGCGCGAAATATGGCCGGCGCCCCCGCAGTTAAAACAGAGAGGGCGGTTATCGGCGGTGCGCCACGCGTCGGATCTCCGAAATTGTGACCGTCTCGAAGGGTCGTTTTGCGGTGTGGTCCAAGGCGCGGCGAATGACGGCTGGTGGTAGGACTGCATCGGCATCATAGATGCGCGCCGCAATGCCTCCTCTTGCGGCGGCGACCAAGGAGCGGCTCTCGGAGGCTGGTTGTACGGGGGTGTGGTAGTAACGGGTGGGGAACATCGGACAGCGGCGGCGTAACTCATGGGACGCTGGTGGTCGGGAAGATCGGCGGCCGGTAACGCCTGCCTGATTTCGTCGCGTACCACTTCGGCGATTGACGCGACGGGGCTATCCAGTGTCGATGTCAGGATCCGGTGAACTTCTTCTCTGACGATCTCTCTTATCATTTCACGCAAGGAGCTCTGATACTGTGGAGTCAACGCGGCGGCATTGATTGCGGTGCTGGTGGACAGACGATCGTACTGCCTGCATCGTTGATGAAGGGCCCGCTCAATAGCCGTAGCCTCCTTGATAAAATCAGCGACGGTGACGGGTGGATTGCGCACAAGCCCCGCGAACAACTGCTCTTTTACACCTCGCATGAGGTAGCGTAACTTCCTATCCTCGGTCATGTTCGGGTCGGCTCTACGAAAGAGACGGGCCATGTCTTCGGCGAACATTGTGACCGACTCATTGGGTTGTTGCACCCGTAGCTCCATCAACTGTTGGGCGCGGTCGCGTCGGTCGGCACTTGCAAACGTATCGGTGATTTTCTGCCGAAAGTCATGCCATGTCGATAGGCTAGCTTTGCGGTTCTCATACCAAGTGCGGCCACTGTCGTCAAGCGCGAAATAGACGTGGGAGAGCTTTTGCTGCTCAGTCCACTGGTTAATCTGAGCGACGCGCTCGTACTTGTCGAGCCAGTCTTCAATGTCTTCGAACGCTGCACCGCGATAGCGATCGGGAACCAGCGGATGAAGAACAGTTACCTGTTGTTGACTGGGAGACTGGCTGCATTGGGGTGCTTGCGGTGGGCTCGTTTCGGCCATTGCCAGATGTGTGGAGCTCCTGGAAAGATGTGGTTGAAGAGGGGAGAACTCCGGGGCGAGGCCTAGCAGTCGACGACTGAAGCGGTGCACGGGGGTCGTAACTGGTGACAATGCGTCCGGGCTAGATGAACGACTCCCAGAAGGAGTCCGTAGCATCAGGCGTGGTCAATATACCCAGCACCTCCACCACTGTCACGGTACAACGCCGAGAGAGGACAGGGAGACGTTCTTCAAGAACAGCAGGACGACCTGTTTAAGCAAAACGGAACAGAGACACGTCTTCTTCGTCGTTAGCCAAAAATCCCACTGACCCACTAGACGGAGTCCGTTAATGTTCCCATCGTCGTTGTCGTCTACCTAGAGCACACGCGTCAATACGGAATATATATGAGCCAAAACCAATTTTAGGACACAACACGTCATGGACACCATCTTTATATAGCAAATACGGATCTCAAGGGCCATACTTTTGCTGGCGGAAACCGAAAATACGTCATTGGCCGCCCAAAGTGCCCCCGGCACTTTGGGCGGCCAATGCCATCGTCAAGCCACCAGAGCCGCTATTCTGGACATTCCGCCATTTTCTTCGAGGCGTGACGTAGGCACGACGCTTACAAAATGGCGTTGATGGCCCTGTTTTGCTTTCGTAACGATACGCAAATTTGACGTTTCGCCTAAGAAACGGTAATGTAGGCATTGAACCTAGCATTCTTGATAAAGGAAAACAGTTTTCCTCCCCAGTAAAAATAAAGCCGCTAGCTCAAAGCGTGCTATTATTCCATCATAATCGTTTCTCGCTTCCGTCGTCTGCATACGCGCAGGCTGTCGTCTGCTTCATTAGATAGGATGCGTGTCCTCGGGAAACTGAATCAGTCATCGTATATCGGCGCCCACGCGCTTGCTTTCTACCTTGAGACAACACACGCGACCTACCAGTGATGATGAGCGCACGCTCTAGGCCGCGTTATCGCTATCTCGTGATCCGCAAGTGACTCAGCCCGACTCGTCTGGCTGAGAAGCGGCCGAATATCATCGATAGCGTTGCGCGCACCACAGGTATCCGCTTGAGCGCGACGCAAACGCCGGCACTGCCATCTCTTGTGCACTTCGCTGCTTACTCGCACCGCGAGAGGAAACTTCAAGGCGCCGTCTTGCGTACATTTCTTTTTGTAAATTAAAACGTCACCGTTGTCATAGCCTTTGATGATGCGAAAAGTCATTAATATTGATTACAATACAAACACAATAGTGAAAAGTGCGAAATGTCGCAGAAAGTTTGCTTGTTTCAACCAATATTATTTCAAATAAACGTGTTTTTAATAAAAATGATGGTGCAAAACACAAATGCCAACACCACCCGAAAGCGATGCAAATGCTATGAACACGCGTTGTGAACAAAAGATTTTTATGGCCCGAAATGACAGGGAAAATGCGGCGATACGCATGCCTCTCCACTGCCGTTGCATATGGCCGCTCATTACCATAATTCGCGCGGCTCGTCGCACCACAAATTATGGCGGAAAATCTCTGCAATGGTGGCCCAGCGCAACGTCACGCAACGTCAAATTGACGTTTACGAAACGGCCCTTCCTGTGACGCTCCTCAAGGGATATTCCTTCAGCCAATGAACAAGCTGACATGCCGGCTATCTTGGAACGCCACCACATATTCGCGAAATTGCAGATGCATTGTACGAGCTTCTGCACGCTACCGTCCACTTTCTTTTTAAAGCGCTAAAGTCGCAATATAGGTGCCAAGGACCACAAAAAAGTATTAGTCGATAAAACTGGCAGCTCCACGTCACGCTTCGTCATTCTGACGAAAACGCAAAATTGCATTTTGCAAAACTTGCGTTTCCCGGCACAAATTTCAAAACACATGACCTCTGGACAGCCAATGAGACAGCCAAGATGGCGCATAATGGCGGCCGTGCAGCCGCCATGCGTGTCCAGAAGAGAGCCTCAAGCCAAGCGATATGAAAAGTCAAATGGCCGCTCGGGCCGGCGCGGGGTGACAGTTCGCAACGTATGATGCGGGAACGGTCCCACAGTTGCGACGCAACAGCGGGGTTGCCAATGCATTGAGTTCTAAGGGAGCTGTGCCGGGACCGGTCGAAAACGACGTAACAGCCGGGAAAACGCAGCCCCCAGGAACGTAACAGCGAGGTTCTACTGTAACACTATGCGACGCTACGACGCCATCGTGACGCTCGCTCTTCGTTTCCGATGCCTCGCGCTTGTGCGAAACGACACGCGTCCACGCATCCGGTACCTGGTGTGACATTCCGAGGATGAGTGCTTCAACGAAAACGGAAAACGGGTGCGCATTGCAATTGAGGGCGCGTTAAAATCGAGTAAATACGGTAAACGTTTATTTTTCGAATTTTCGTGCCGCACCTGCACATAACGAAATCCTCTTTATATAACGAAGTTTTTCGGGAATTTGTCAATTTCGCTATATCCAGGTTTAGCTGTATAGTGTGCGGCGATAATGTTATCGCTCCTGGACTTTGTATGGAACATTATGGCGATGTCAGAAATGTGCCTGGAGTGTCTAGTGCAGCAAACTTGAAGCCCGAGAGGTAGGCAGTAGTGGGCGGGTGGTCATAGAGGTGGGCTGTCAGCGGGAGTGGTGGGCGGCAAAACCACCGCCGCCCACCGTGGGACCCACCCTGGCTATCGCATTAAAATAAACATTTTGAACAGGTCGGCCATTTCATTGCCGCATCGCCCCTTAATTACCCAAACTTTCTTTACATTCTTGGGTGATATGAATATCGGGTGATACGAAGTTTTGTGCCATCCCAAAAAGTTTGTATCATTGAGATTCTACTGTATACCTGGCTGCACAAGGAATAAATCAGGAATGAAATGGTAAGGCGTTACCTAATGAAGTTACTTCCACAAAACACCTAGTGCTCCATTTGCTCACCTTGGGTACTTGCCTTGCTTTGAAGGCTCATCATAATCAACTTGTCTACCTCAGTATCTTAGTGTGGTGGTTGAGAGACCCCAAGGGAGAAAACTATCGACTCAGCCTGCCAGGCAAAGTTAATTCCTGTCCTCCTTTCTCGGTGAAAGGAGTTCTCGTGAGGTCACAGCTAGATAGGTGGCTGAAAGTAGTGAGACATGGTGCACAGGTGATTGACTGGAAAGCATTCTTTGAGGCATATCTTCTTCTGCATTCTTGATGCATTTTAGAGTGCAGCTCTTAGGCGCCCGTTCCTGTGTCGACGTTCCTGAGGTAACCGAGTAATGATGTGTCGACGTTCCTGAGGTAACCGAGTAATGAGCGCAGCGGAAGAGTGAATGCGAACCTCAGCAGGGAAGAAAAAAAGCAGCGACAGCAAAGAGACTACGGGGAGAAAAGCGGAGGAGGAGGGTATGTTGAAAGTGTGAGAAGAAAAGCGGAAGTGTCGTGCAAGACGCACACTGCGGCGATGATAGCTACATAATGCAAAAAAGGTAAGGCGTGCAGACACGGAAACAAGAAGAGAGAAGTGGACAAGAGCTACGAGATGGCACCAGAGTAGCGTACATTGTCTGGGAGGTCTGTCTGCGGCGGCTGCTGCGAATCGCACTCATGCGTCACCTACGTGCTGTTTCTCGCGATCTTCTGATTAGCGAGGAAGTCGCGCACACTTCGCTCCGTTTGCAATGTGCCGCACGAGACACATTGCCTGTGCCAGCCAATATATCGCGAAATGAAAATGTGTATAGAGCTGCACTCAAATTTAACATGAAGGAGTATCGTAATTGTTGGTGAATTTTTTTCCCCAAAAAAAGTGAAAATGGAAACCAGGTAATTGATGCTAAAGAGCTTACTTTATTGGCAACACAATACAAATGATGGTAGACACCATATCTTACTAATAATTGCTAACAGGATTGCAAGTTAACATATGTTCACTAACTATCAATTGAGAAATATTGGGGCAGGCTGTAATTTTAAAATTGAAGGCAGCCTATGAATGGCTACGAGAAATGCACATCCAAATTAAGCAGTAAATGCATTCTTTAGAATGCCAGGTGTGATTATTTCTTTGTGCCAACATGAAATGCTCCACCATAGCACAAAGCATGGCTAGCACATTCAGGGTGCTAAAATGTGACACTTGGTAATGTTAACTTACTCGTGCCCCGTGTTAAACGCTGGATGTTCCATAAATATGACTGTCTGGTGACTCTTCTGGATAGACCACTAGCTTGTTTGCCCTCGGATATTATACAGAGGTAGCATTCCGCAGTGAATTCAGTTTTATACCACATTCAGGTAAGTACGTTGCTTGTCTCTGTCACAATAACTGAAGATTATGCATATGCAGTCAAACCTAGTTAAAATGAAATGGGAGAGAGAGAAATTTTTATTGGGGGGGGGGTGAAATAGTGTTCTGAGCGAGGCCCAGTATCACCCTGAGGTGGAAATGTTCCTTAGTCCAGGAACCCCCTGGCTTTGACTGCCCTCTTGGCCCTAGCAACGAGTTGTCAATGGTCTTATTATGAAAAAATGGATATAACAAAGTGAGAAATTCGCCTTGAAATCCCCACAGAGATTCGTATTGCAGTATATGTAATATTGTGCACAAGGGGTGAACTATATAGCAAACTATATAAATGGAGTAATTCTGGCTCCACCTTTGACTTCATTACAATGAAGTTTTACTGTATATCTGGTGACAATGCTTGTGTGCAACCAAAATGTCGCTTTCATCCTAAAAGAGTGTTTTGACTATTAGAGAAGTTTTGCTTCTGTAAGCGCTCTTTCGCTTTGGTGCCCTCTATTAGCACACCGCCTGTGCTGTATTAAGCCGCAGAAGTGGCAGGTGTCACTACTGCTTCAATGCAGGGAAACTGCCAAATTTTTTTCTTTTGCCTGTTGTGGTCACAGACTGTGCATGCTTTGAATTTGTTCTGGGCGAAACAAGTGCTTCGAAACTTGTTAAACTGAATGCACTGCGAAACGCAAGTGTGAACATGTTAGCAGGTTAGTACGAAATGTCGAGTACACCTGGCATCTTTTGCACTAAGCAATATCCAGTACAGTTTTGGGAACAGCACTGCTGATGATGATCTAGTGACCTGCAAGTTTAGCAATGTTCTTTTTTAATTTCCACAGGATTGGGAGCAGTGCAGACTCTAGGAATAGAGCTTCTGTCAAAACGGAAGCGCTACGACTCTTTGCTGCGAAATGAAGAACTCACCCTGGCAAAAAGGAGACTCATTTATGAGGAGAGGCGCCTCGAGCTTGAAGAACGAAAGCTCGAGCTCGAAGAACAAAAGTTCGAGCTCGAAAAAGAAAAACACAAGTATGTTTTAACTCCTGAACTAGCAAATTCGCATGAGTCATACAGGAAGGCTGGTCCAATTTTCTCAGGCACAGCAGAAGTGGGGGAAAAAGCATACACATAAAACGCACCGTAAGCTGATACCTGCAGGATGTAATTATTCAGCTTTTCAGAAATGTACAGAATGTCATTCAGCCACAGTTTTTTTTAAAGACACTGCGTATTGGTTGAACTTAAATCCTTGGAATATGCTTCCACAGAGACTTGTATCGCCTATACTAATGTTTGTGTTGCATGAAATATTGCACGTAAGGTTGAAGTTATTTCTAAAGAAATCTTAAAAAAAGTGACATTTTGTAATGGTTAGTATCCCTCTCTGCATTATGTGCTGGTACTTACACAAGTGATATTGGCTTATTTTGATACACATACACCCGGCAGCAAAATAAGCCGGGGCACGCAGCGACGACCGAAATCAGATAAAATTGCATCGCCACGCCATTATATCGAGCGTCTGGTGTTGAGACATCACAATGCGCGTGCGCGTCCTTTTACTCGCTCGCCACCTAGTAGCTGATTACATGTAGTGCTTGGCGGTAGGGGTTGCTCTTTTTATTCAATCCGTGACGCGCTCAGCCCGATGGGGCCACGGTGGGGGTGAAGCGTATGCTGCTCGAGTTGCCCTGATTAAAGAGATAACGTATCTTGTTTTGGTGACAAACGGTGCCACATACAGGATTAGTTCCCCTGTTTGTATTTTCTTTTTGGTTGAAACGCCCCATGTTACATGAAATACGAACGAGGGCACAGAAAGCAAAGAGGCATTTGAGCCGAAGAAATCAGTTTATTTAAATCAAATCAAATGAGATGGGCAAGTCACCAAAAAAAATAGGCAAGTAGACCAGTCAAAAATAACACAAGCAGATATCGGCACAGTCAAGGTTGGCCATGAAAGAACAAAAATGAAAGCTACTTAGCCTGAGGGCACACAAAAATATCGGCAAAATGTGTTATCTACGCCCCCGACATTGTTACAAATTTAGTAGTGGATGAAGTGACCGCCTACGGAAATTATCTCTGACATCTTTCTTGGCATGTAGAAGTGTAAAGCGAGGCGACATATTCGCTGTCAGATCGAAGGAGATCCCACTCCTCACTAATGGCATTCCAGAGCGTGTCCGCCGTTGCCCTGGACAAGTTGCATCTGGACAGAGCCGACTTCATGCGCGCCCACACTTTTTCGATGTGGTTTGCATCCGCACCATTCGGAGGCCACAGCAACGTTCGCACGCCCAGGTTCTCAAGCATGTCGGTCACCTTACGAGCCATGTGCGCGAGGCTTTTGCCCTGCTGGAAATGGAAATTGTTGGGGAGGGGTCCATCCAGCACACATGGGAGCATGATGTCTCGTAGCAGAAGATTGCAAGATGACCCAGTGAATTTCCCATCAATGCGGACAAGAGGCCAGCCCATCTTTGCTCATGGCACCCCACACAGAGACTGCACTCCGGCCACTTAAAAGAACGCTCTGAGAACCTGCAATTTTAAAAGAAACATAATGGACAGAAAAAAAAGCAGAAAAGGGATTTTTCAGTTGGTAAATGAAAGCTTACAACACGGGTTGTGCTACATACACCTTGAAACGATAGCATCGTGCAAGTAACCTGAAACACGTGTATTCGAGGTGAGGCTAACAGAAGTTATTTATGAACATTTATGTACTTACCATGTGTTTATTTCTCAATTGAGATTAGCAGATAATTTCATTCGTGGGGATAATTTTGACAACTCTTCAGGATTATTACAGCCAAGGAAAATTTCCGCATATGCGACGGAGCAAAATCTGTTAACACGGCGAAAAAGTGAAGGCACTGGTTGCCTAGAATTCAAGGATCGCCACACCCTCCTTTTTTGATCCCACCCACTGCAGAAAGTGGACTCATCAAAAAAACGACATTGCGCCACTCTTATGCGCTCCACTGTGGTCCAAAGTGAAGTCCAGGCGGTTTTGGCGTCACTCAGTCAGGAATGGCTTTTGTGCCGCGGCACAATTTGAAATTCAAGTGGCTTTCAAATCACAGCGTACTGTCGAAGGAGAAATATCCGAGTCACCGCTCGTCGTGGATTTCTTTAGCACTGAGGAAAGGGTCCACGACAGATGTGGCCACGATTAATATGTCGTTCTCATTGCGTCGTGGCTCTTGGCCGGCCGGACTGCTTGGCATCCGCAAGTGTTCCTTCATCTTGAAAGGCACGGACAGTTTTGCTCACCGATGTCTTCGATCTGCGAATTCTTCGGCAAATCTCTCACTGCGGTACACCTGCCATGAAAAATTTGGCGATGAGTCTCCGTTTTTCAACTGCGACACGTGGTGCCATTTCAGCAGACACCGCACCTTTGTTCGGCGCTCCGAATTTTTAAAGCATTAAAACGTATTGCTGGCCATGAGAAGCCAGAATACGACGAGCGGGTAAAGATAAAGAAATGGCGTGACAGCCGATTTCTAGTCGAACCACTGAACATCAGCTCATTTACTGTGTAGATAAATGTTTATGCTGGCGCGGTGCCCCTCTGGCTAGCTTTTTATATTTTAAATGTGAGGCATTTTTGGCGAGCATGTCCTACTTCTACAGTATCTATCTATCTTTCCGCCTATGTCTTTATGCTCTCATGATCGTTTCGTTAACTTGGTAGGTACCAAAATAGGCTTACTATGACAAAAGTACATGATGAAGATAAGTGATAGGTCATGTAGGTCATGACAATGACCTAGCGAAAAAGATTAACACTCAAAACACACTAGAATGGGTTTGGACGTGGACACTAGTTGAATGAAACACTAAATGATGATGGTAGAAATTATAGTCATCAGCATGACTCGGCAAAAATTACAATGACTCAGCGAAAAAAGATTAACACTCAAAAGCCACTGAAATGGGTTCTGACGTGGGTACCAAGTGAAAGAATCCCTAAAGGATGATGGTAGAAGTCATAGTCATGACCATGACTTAGGAAACAGGACAGTGACTCAGCAAAAAAGTCTTAACACTCAAAAACCACTGAAATGGGTTCGGACGTGGGTACTAAGTGCAGAAAACAGTAAAGTATGATGGTAGTAATCATAGTCATGAGCATGACTCAGCATAAATGACACTGACTCAGCCAAAGAAGAATAACACTCAAAAACCACTGAAATGGGTTCGGACGTGGGTACTAAGTGAAGGAAACACTGAAGGATGATAGTAGAAGTCATAGTCATGGCCATGAGTGAGCAAAATGACAATGACTCAGCGAAAAATGTCGCAGTTTAACCCGAAAGGCGAAGCATCAATTCAGATAGCAAATTAGTAGAGAGCTATACGGAGTAAGGATAGTAGTTTTGTCAGCTGTATAAACCTGGACATGCAGCAGCACAAGTAATGCACAGAACTGTTGTCGACGCCATCGGCGTTTTGCCCGCATTCGCACCGAACGCGCGCGGCATTGGTGACTGTTGCCAGTGCCTTTGGGAGCGGCTCGGAGGTTTTCGACGAGATCAGAACAGGACACTCATCGAGCAGCGTTGGAAGTCTTTACCACCTTCTCGCCTCGCAACGTTTTTATTTATATAATTACGCATTTGGTGCCACAGCTAAATGTCGCCTCCCCTCCCTCCCGTCCCCCCCACAGCCTTTCGCGCGATGGAAGAAGTCACGTTTGCTCATATATATGGTGATTGTAAAGGAGGAAAGAGACGCTTAATTCTGGAGCCCTTCAGAGAGCGCAGCGCAGAATGCGCGTTTGCTCTCCGCCATGCATTCGCTCCCCGTGAAAGTGCGCGTCCCTCGCACGCTTTCACTCGCACGTATAGCATACAGTGCGCGGCAACAATTTAATCGCCGTTGACGTCATGCGGAACCTCATGGCGACGCCGACGGCAGAAATCCGCTTTAAATGTCCATAAGAAGCTTGAGAACAAGTTGAGGACCGCACAAAGAGTGATGAAACGAAAAATGTTAGGCCTAATGTTATGAGACAGGAAGAGGGCTGTGTGGATCAGAGAACAAACGGGGATAGCCGATATCCTAGTTGACATTAAGCGGAAAAAGTGGAGCTGGGCGGGCCATGTAATGCGTAGGATGGAAAATCGGTGGACAATTAGGGTTACTGAATGGACACCAAAAGAAGGGAAGCGCCAGTCGAGAATGGCAGAAAACTAGGTAAAGTGATGAAGTTAGGAAATTTGCAGGCGCAAGTTGGAATCAGCTAGCGCAAGACAGGGGTAATTGGAGATCGCAAGGAGAGGCGTTTGTCCTGCAGTGGACATAGCGGTTGATAATGATGATAATTGCTATCGCAATAAAAAGATTAACAGTCAAAAACCACTGAAATGGGTTGGGACGTGAGTACTAAGTGAAGAAAACATCCAAGTATGATGGTAGAAGTCATAGTCATGAGCATGACTCGGCATAAATGAATGACTCAGTGAAAAAAGGTTGACATTCAAAAACCAATGTAATGTGTTCAAATGTGGTACTAAGTGGAAGAAAAGGCTTAAGGTTGATGGTCGAAGTCATTGTCATGAGCATGACGAAGGGTTTTGCCTTAATGTCACTTAGGTGTAGCTAAAGGGACTCCTGAGGATTCATGACATAAATGTCATGACATGCGTGTCATGTAGGTCATGAAAGAGCCGCCTACGTCTTGGTGCTCTCATGGTCGTTTCATTAACTTGGTAGGCTCTCCCACACACTGCTTCGCATCACATCGATTCCCACAGTGTGGGATCTGCCTGCTTTTTTTAACAGCGCCTTAGTAGTACAGAGCCACATAAAACAGCCGGGTAGACTGCCGTCGCCTTGAGATCTTTAGTGCAAAGCATGTGCCCACTAATAGAATACTAATGACTGCTGGGGTTTTGCGTGTCAAAACCATGATATCATTACGAGGCACGCCGTAGTGCAGGGCTCCGGAAATTTTGAACACCTGGGGTTCTTTGACGCACACTGATAACGCACAGTACACGGGCCTCTAGCATTTTCGCCTACATCGAGAATGCGACCGCCGCAGTCCGGATCGAACCTGCGTATTTCGAGTTAGCAGCCAAGCACTATAACCACTAGGCCGTCGCGGCGGACACTAATAGAAAACTTGTCCCTTTTGATACTTGACGCTGCATTGAGTTGTCATTGAAAGCAGACAAACCGTTGCTTCGCGTGGTGAAACTCAAAAACTGATCGGCAAGCTTTCGGACAGGATGTCTAACGATGCAATTCTTCTTGCTATATCTTGTGATGGCGCTCCTTCAGGCATTGTGATCGCCTATAGCAAGCATGGAAATAACACGTTCCGCGTGGTTACAGAAAGTAACAAAAACACGTGCCAGCAGCAGTGAACGATAAGCACGCTCAAAAAAAAGGTCTGGCTGCTATGCGTTATCTGTCTGACCGGGCAAAGCGAGCAGTGTAGGCTTCACACCGACTGCCACGCCCCCAGCGTGCCCCCGTCGAACTGAATGCATGACGGATTAAATAAAGCGACCCCTACCGCCAAACGGTACATGTAATCAGCTAGTACGCAGCGAGCAAGTAAAAAGACATAACTGCGAGCCTGAAAGGACGCGCACGAGCACCGCGATGTCTCGACCCAAGACGTTCAACATGAGATGGCGCGGCGATGCAGTTTTATCTGATTTTGGCCGCCGCTCCCGCGCCCTGGCTTATTTTGCTGCTGGGTGTACATGTGTTCGGACACAAGTCATGAATTGGCATGCTAACGGCAAAGTCCGAGATAGAACTCAACTCCTGTAAGTGCTCAAAGGTTTCAATTATGTTATGCATCCAGCCACCAATACAAAGTATGTGCCTCAAACCACGACTGCTGGATAAAAAAAAAAGGTGTGGCCTGCTGTGTCAGGCGGGCTGTCGTGGGAGCGAATGCGACAGCCGTAGTTTCATTCGCGGCCGTTTGGCTGGCATGGACGGCGCTAGCTGTCAGGGATGGCACGTGTTAGCTTCCACGGGCAACGGCGTTCCTGGTGCATTTCTGACGCTTTTTCTACGCTGTTCCCAGACAACAGTGCTTGACACGTGGCGCCATGGCGGATCACGCCGTTTTCGATGTACGTGGTAGGCCACACTTTTTTTTATCTAGCGGCCGTGCTGAAACTCTGTGTGGGAATATAATATTGTATTGATCGCTGTTTTGCATTGATACTAAAGTATTTTGATTGGTCATATGAACAGTAAAGAAAATACAGCGGAACCCCGTCGATACGTTCTTTGCTGTTGCGTCTTCCCAGATGTTGCGTTTTCATTGTCCCGACTTAAAGCCTATTGATCTTAATCTATAATGTTCGCATTTGATAAGGCAATCAAGGAGTACAGGAGGCATACGTAAATATCGCAGGAAATATTTACCAAGGTTCCACAGCTACATTGGTTCTCCACAAGAAAAGTAGCAGGTTACCTATCAAGAAAGGGGTCAGGCAAGACCACACCTCTCCAATGCTATTCACTGCATGCATAGAAGAAATATTTAAGCTGTTAGACTGGAAAGGCTTAGGAGTGAGGATCAACAGCGAATTTCTCAGCAACCTTTGGTTTGCAGATGACATTGTCCTATTCAGCAACAATGGGGATGAATTACGACAAATGATTGAGGACCTTAACCAAGAAAGTGTGAGAGTGGGGTTGAAGATTAATATGCAGAGAACAAAGTAATGTTCAATAGCCTGGCAAGGGATTAGAATTCATGATCGCCAGTCAGCCTCTAGAGTCTGTAAAGTACGTTTATCTAGGTCAATTAATCACGGGGGATCCTGATCACGATATGGAAACTTACAAAAGAACAAGATTGGGTTGGAGTGAATATGGCAGGCATTGCCAAATCCTGACTGGGAGCTTGCTGCTGTCGTGGAAAAGTGTAGAATCATTGCATTCTATCGGTGCTAACATATGGGACAGAAAATTGGAGGTTAACAAAGAAGCTCGAGAACAAGTTAAGGACCGTACAAAGAGCGATGGAACGAAAAATGCTAGGCCTAACGTTGAGAGACGGGAAGAGAGCGGTGTGGATCAGCATTCAAATGGGGATAGCCGATATTCTAGCTGACATTAAGAAAAGAAATGGAGCTGTGCTTTCCATGTAATGCGTAGAGTAGATAACCGGTGGACCATTAGAGTTACCGAATGGGTGCCAAGAGAAGGGAAGCACAGTTGAGGATGGCAGAAAACTATTTGGGGTGATGAAGTTGGGAAATTTGCAGGCCCAAGTTGGAATCAGCTAGCGCAAGACGGGTAATTGGTCCTGCAGTGGACGTAAATATTGGCTGATGGTAATACCTCATTATTCTATAATGTTCCCGCATCTTGCACTGCGTTTTAACGCATAAAATTTAGTACTGCATAAGCAAATTCGCTCTTGCCTGTTGCTATGAAGATGGTAAATGTATGCTCACGGTTAAGCCTGTCAAGCCCTGCCCGTAGCATCGCCCCAAAATGCAGAAGTATGCGAAGCGGTGTTACGTGGTACAGCATATTAAGATTGGAAAGGGGCCACTGTTACGAAACATAGTTTTACTATGCATGTATCGGCTGCAATTATAGCACAAGCACAGAGGCATCTAATAACTGTACTGGAAGCCATTTATAGCTGTTTCTGACGTTGCTGTGGCGATTTGGAGCCTTCCTCACTGTCACGTTTTTTTCCACAGGCTCTTGGAAAAGAGATAAACAGGGTTTTACTCTAATGCTTATGGAAAGTTTCACGTGACAAGTGTTGCAGAACATTTAGCTTGCTTCACAGAAAATTGGTGTAGCTTTGTATCAGTCTAAGTGTTCACGCCAAAATGAGTGCTTTTGGCTAGTTATTGCAGCTTAAATGTTACTGTCATTTGATCAGTATTATCGGGCTCAATATGAGTTGCAACATGGCATACACCCGTCAGTTCTTTCAGAAATAAAAATGGCAGGTGTCATTTTTCTTGACAGACAAACCGGGATAAACCAGTAATCAGAACTGTGTTCAGCAATCTATTTTTGTGTAGTCACTGCCATGCTACCATAAGGGCACTGTATAACAGGGATCATGGCAGCACCTACACGAACAAAAAAAGAACAACAGAATTTCATGTTGTAACTCGTATTGAGCGCAATAGTGTACTGCAAGCCCCTCATAATGACCAGATCATACATTCCTGTCATATTCTGTGTTTGCCTTAGGTAATCGAAGGACTACATGTTGTGAATCAAAAGTAGTCTGTTTAGTACCAGAAATCAATTTTTAAAAGTGTGCCTGCAGTTACTATTTACTCTGGCGTTTCGTTGTTTGCAAAGTAGCTATCCCTCTCCAACCTATGTAAGGCTGGGATCCACTAATTATAGTTTTTTTTTTTGCCACTATAGGTATGTAATGGAGGGCAGAAAAGAAGAAAGGGAACGCCTGCTGGAACGTTTGGAAGGCCTTTTGGAAAGGCTAGAGAGGAAGACACCATAAAAGCTCACAGAAAAGTCTTTTCGGTTAATTTTGTGAAATAAAATGTGCACAAGCATCCTTATGTGCAGAAAAGTCTTTTCGATTAGTTTTGTGAAATAAAATATGCACAAGCATCCTTATGTTCAAATAGTGCATTTGTGTCAATTTTCGTAACATTTCTTGGATCAACTCTTCCAATAGCTACCTGTGCATTGTCTAAATGCATAGGCGGAAAGTTTTAATTTTACCGGGGGAGGGGGGGGGGGGCTGGGACCTGACCAGCTTTCCGAACGCTACCCATGTATGCATATATATATATATATACATATATACAGTATAACCTCGCTGGTACGTTCCCGCTTCATACGATTACCAGGCTCCTTTGTTCGCAATCGCAAAATATAAACATAACTCCATAGAGAAATGTGTTAACACTTTCGTGACCGCGGGAAAATTGGTAGTTTTCGGGTAGTCTGGCTATTATTTTTTTTCCTGCCACAGGAAATGATTCATGTTGAAGTGTATGGTATCAAATTGTAGAAGAAGAAATTATCTGTCCAACGGTATTAATTTCAAACAGCATATTAAAAATACTACTAAAAAAATTATCAAAACAAAAAATCGCATCAAGAACGAGAAAGAACGATAAAAACATCAATGCTGCTTTGCACAAAAAAAATATCTTAAAAAATCGAAATATACATTTTCAAGAAAATGGTTATATGAAATCAGCCTGCAAATATAAGCTCTGTATCTACAGAAGTTCTTGAGGCACACGGGTACACACAGCACTTCGGAGCGCGATTCCAAGGTGCACTCCCGGCCGTCTTCGTGGACAAAACTCGACTCTCTGCGCGACCGCCGGTAAATGATCCCGTCCGAACGACGTTTACATCTTGCAGATAAAAACTGTGACCTTTAGAACACGGCGGAAATCCTTACGTCGATGCGCGGCAGCGATAACACGGTCCGAGAAGAAAGCAAAACTCAACGGCGGATACCCGTCGATGTTCCAGAGCGGTTTGCCGCACTTTCTTCGTCCGTAATGAAGTCCGACGAATCGAAGTCGTCTTCCGAGTCTGTGATGCTACGATCATCCACAAATTCGAGCCCAGATGCGTCGGAAACCGTCGAAACTCGTCGTTTCCGTGGAGCAGACGCGCGCGACGTAGATGCCAAACGACGAGCACTCATCACCCCGACTATGCAGGTGCTTTAAATATCCCCGCGCGGTGGAAAAGAGAAACACAAAACCGAAACCGATAAAATAGTCTCTCTTTTAACCCGCTCGATGGCGCTAGCTGTCCGGAGTGCTCGGAGAGGCGCGAAAATTGAACTTGTACCATCGACAACATACTGTCGACGGAAATAGGCGCGGTCACGAAAGTGTTAATACGTTCTGGTTAATACATTCCCGGAAAGTACGATTATGCGGCAGCAACGTTCAGCATTGCAGCAAACTGCGGTCATATGATACGTTCTGCAGCGAAAAATTATCATTCAGGTGTGCAAAAAGGCTGCTCTTATGTGCTTGTGAAGCGCTAAGTGGCAAACGCGCGGGAAGTACCTTGAATAGGCCTAATTCCAGCGCAAACACATCGCTGTAATCCGTCAATACAGCCTCTAAGTTCACAGTCTCCTTTTGACTTGCTGAACTTGACAAGCAAAGAACGGGAACTCCCAAGTTGTTTAGCTTTTGAATGAGATCCCGGCCGCATAAACATGGCCCCGATTGATGAAGCACTGTCACTGGCGTCGTAATGGTCTTGTCACCGTACGACACAGGAAGGGTCAGCTTAGCGGCCACTGGCAGTGGTCCCAAGTAGCATGACAGCTTCAATTTCGATTTCTCAAGCGGTGGCCAGCTTGAGAAATCGAAATTGAAGCTGTTCAAGCCCAGGAAAATACACATACTGGTGAGCCAGTTTCTACTTCCATGACGAGGTCCACACCACCCCAGTTGAACTTGCGCCATACTGACCCAACGATCTGGTCCTTGACGACGGACTCTTGCTTCAGAGAGGACAACTGCAAAGACAGTGTTTGGTTGTCCTCCGAATTTGGATGGCCTGTAATGGCAAACATCTTTTGCTTCCGCTTGCCTTTTGAGCAGCATAAGGCTGCTAAATGCCCCTTCCTTCCACACTGAAAACATTTAGCATTCTTGAACGTACAGGTCGCTTCAGAGTGCTCCCGGCTGCTGCAGCGGTTGCACGGTTTCGACGGTTGACAGGGTGCGTACAGGTCCTTGAAATCCTTGAAAACCCTTGAAATTGAAAAGTGTGTTTTCAAGGCCCTTGAAAGTCCTGGAATTTTTTTCCTTCCTTGAAAATCCTTGAATTTCATGAGCAATGCACTCTGATATCGACATTGCGACCTCCTTTCTGTGGTAGATCGGCGTTGATCTGACAAACTCCCCATTTCAGAAATAATACGCCAGCGTGAGCACACATGGTTCCGTTTTGCAGAACTGCATGTAAAAAATAGAAGGCTTCTCCACGTCAAACAGCGAACGGAGCAAGAGACCCGTGCCGCGTTTCGGTACTGGCTCTGCTGGCAGTGTTTATGCTGCTTTCCTCACCGTATCGTATGTTTCACTCCTCGCCCGTCGGTCTGCCTCGTTCCACTTTCACTCTTGCGCTCGAGGTGAAGCTAAAGAGAGCTATAGTGGAGCAACTTTACCACTGATGCTCAGTGCCTTTGGGTGGAACATTACCTATGCTGAATGTTTCAGAAATGTTTGATGAACCAGCCCAGCTAATACTGCAGAAGCCTGAGCAGCTGTTGTGAGTGTTCGTTGTGTAAACTTTTAATATTGCAGACTTGAGAAATGATCAAGACAAGACATGTTTTACAAAATTGCAATATCCATCTATTTGTTATAATATAATGGATGTGTAGCAAGACTACATTGAATGGTTTGGAAATGTACGCTAGACTTGCCGAGTTGATACTGGAGAAGTCAGAGTAGCTGTTGGGAGCATTCATTGTGTTTCGTGAACTTTTTTTTTTTTTTTGGTATTGTGAACTTGCAAAGTATTCAAGGCTAGACATTATTAACATCATGGGGATGTACATTCATTTTTTATTTTAGTGCAATAACCCAATGCTGAATGTTTTGAATATTTTTGGTGAACTTTACCCAGCCTATACTGGAGAAATCTCAGCCGCTGTTGTAAGCATTCATTTTGTGTTGTGATCTCGAGAAGTTGTCAAGGCTAGATATTTTTATTGTAATTGTGACATACATTTATTTATTGTAAGTGCAATAAACCTAGTCATTTTTGGAAATGTTGGAGTAAGGCTAATCCAACTTCCACAGACTAATCCAACGCGTGTCTACCGTGATACCGAAGACAAACCATGTGCGGAAAGTGGCAACACCAGGCTACACCGCGTTGGAGCCTTCGCTGCGATGATGATGATTTAACGGCATCCCCTTTGAAACGAGGTATGCAATGCATGATAAAGATTAAGGAGATGTGTACAAAAGTGCTAGATAAAAATATCTAGCATTTTTCTATACATCTCCTTAATCTTTTCTTTCCCCTTCAAAATCTACCTTGTACCGCTACCTATGATTGCAAGAGATCCAGTCGTATCAATCTCTTACCTGCTTTTTTCCCACGAATACACTAAATGTCTCTCGCTTATCTCGACTGATGACCGGTTGATGCTTCCGTCTACTTTAAACCCAAGCGCCTCTCATTACCCGCAGTTCCCATTGGGTGAATGCCTTCACATTCCATTAAGATGTGCTGAATGGTCTCCGGATTTTTGCTGCAACATGCACATGCCTCATCTAGTTCCGAATATTTGCTCTGGTATATTTTTGTCCTTAGGCAACCGGCTCGAGCCTCAAATTTGCACTGTGACTACCGAAGCGCTCCCTGTCGGCGCTTGTTAGTGCCACGGTGCACTACTTCGCTGCATTCACCGCTCCTAGATGACAGTGCCAACTCTGTCAAAAAGCATATTTGACTCGTTGGCTCTGACGTCACATCCGTTAGGAAGACGGTAAAATACTTTCGTGTTAACAAGTTATGCGTATAAATGAACGTATACTGTGCATCTCATTTTTCTTGCGTTACCAAGCGACAAGCCAATGACACGCCACCGAAGTGAGCGAGGCCGACTGCATGTGCATGTGAGCGTTCACATGTTCGGCGACCTGTCATTTTTTTTTTTTTTGAGGGGACGTAGCTCTGGTTTCTTGGTTTCTCGGCATATTCACGTCTTCCTTCTGCACTTCGACATGGCACTGCGCTATTGGACCACGGCAGGTGAGAAAGTTTGACAGTCTTCGCAACACTTCAAGCAATTTAGGCTTAGGTCACGGCACCGGGCGTTGTGATGCAGTTAGAGAAAAACAGCTCGGTCATTGTGCCGAATTAGTTTGTCGTGTACTGAATCTTACTGGGACATATTTGCGACGCTTTCTACAGGCCCAAACATTATTGTAACTTATTGCGGTACTTTTTGGGCATGCTGGCCGCACCGAGTGTTGTGATGCATGTTAGCGAACGACAGCTTGGCCATTGTGGTGCAGTTAGTTTGGCGTGTACTGAATCTCATTGGGACAATTGTGACGCATTGCCTTGGTCCGAACATTACTATAACTTACTTCGTTACCTTTTGGGCACGCTGGCCGCACAGGGCGTCATGATGCAGTTAGCGAAATACAGGCCGGCCCGGCCGCTGTGGTGCAGTTAGTTTAACGTTGGTGAGTTTCGTGTGGACTGAATTTTGCGAGGCCAAGTGTGTGACGTTTTTTTTTTTTTTAGTGCCACCAACAAATGCCTTCTTTCGGTAATCACCCTGGTCGAAAACGCGACGAGTGACTGCCAAGAGGGATAACAGGGGAATGTGTTGCTTGCGCTGGCAGAACGCGCAAAAAATTACGCTGAGGAGCTCAATAACCAGGAAGTTGTAACTCAAAAATTTTGTCTTCTGAACGAGTTAAAACAAGCTTTGCACCCTCGCATTTGCCATTAATGTGAATATAAGGCATTCCATAGAGAAGCAAATTCAACAAGAGTGTACACTCCCATAGAGCCTAGCTGCCGAATTGACTGTAGCGCACCAAGCAGCCGATGTGAATACCTGAACCAGACTTCAGGTATGCGTTCACCCAGTGTTGTTGCACCGAATAAGCAGCAGTAGTTCCCGTACTAAGCTCCACAGGATGGCATCAGAAGAAAAAAATAATAAATTACAAGCATGTCATTTTGATATAGACTACAGGAAAACTGCACTGTGACATTCCTACTGAGCTACTTCCCCCAACGCTACTTTACAATACAAATAACACACGGTTTTCTGAAAATAATAACCTCTTGCTTCTAAAAGTAAACACTAACTACGGTAAAATGACAGCCTTCTTTTCTGCAATTTCGTTTTGGAATTCTCTGCCGTCAAATATTAAATCAAGCCCTTCGCTACACTGTTTCCGTCGGCTTCTAAAACAGTTTTTACTAACAACATACATTAACTAATACATATATGTGTATGTGTGTGAGTATGTATGTATGTATATATATATATATATATATATATACATATATGTGTGTGTGTGTGTGTGTATATATGCGCATACATTATGGTTTATCAACTTTTTATTGTTTTTCTCGGTTTGTGTTCCTGTATCTGGCAATTGGCTGTATATACTGGAATATTATTGGCAATTGGCTGTATATACATTAAGTTTGTTGCTGTGTTGAATTGCGCACGGTTGATGTTATGTAATCATTATATTCCTATTCAATTATTCCTATGTTTGAAATTACATATGTATTTCAAAGTAGAATTGTTGTTGCTCTTTTCTGTGTAATCTTCAACTACCGGATGATTGATTAATTACTTCTATTTTGTTTATTTGCATTTTTCCATAATCGCAAGCCTTAGGTGATGTGATATTTTTTTATTCATTTACTTTGGTTATATTGATTTGTATTTTCCCGCTATTTTTACCTTAGTTGCTAATCGTATGCTCTACATTTTTATGCATGTACTAACAGGAGGTCCCCCTGACAGTTTTTACTTTGGGACCTCCTTCTGTATTACTATTACTTTGTAACTGTTTTAATGTATAATAATAAAATGATTGAAAAATGATTGAAATGAGAGGCAAAATGTATGAAAGTAGTGAATGGGCGACATTACGAACAAAGGCAATTCGCTTTTACAAACATGGCGTATAAAACACCTGACTCATCCCAAACAATATCATGCATAAGATAAGAGGAAAACAACTGATTTACAAGCATTCCACCACTCCCGGGCCTTATTTTCTGCTTTTTAGGAACAAAAATACATGTGGCGTTTTCAACACAACTTGGCCTCAGCTGACGCGATGGTGCGCCACGTACACAGGCCAGAACAGGCACCCACCCACGAAACACAAGACCTCTTAAAAACGTCTTGAAATGACTACAAACGGCTATATACGTCTTGGGCTACGATAAGACTGAATATAGAATTTCTTCTAAACATAACCTAAGTGCCTGAAATATACTAGTAGGTGATCTATCTGCGGTAACAACCCACTACTGGTGTCACCAGAGTCTACTTTGGAAAACGCAGTCAGAACGTCTTAACTCAAGAACTTTTTGAGGTGTTTTTGTCTGAAAGTGCATCAAGTGCCAAACAGGATGTTAAAAGTATGGTGACCATTGGCATTAACGAACAAAAGACGCCGCCAAAAACACGAACTCATAAGAAGCAACATAATAAGATGGCTTCACTGTTGAATAATTTCACACCGGAACTTCATCAATCAAGGCTGTGTTTCCATTTTCAACCCAGGGTGCATACACGATGTCTGGAAACAATTCTTCCATGCACGCGTAGCAAGGGCTGACAGCAGGAGTGAAATGCCGGGGTCACAGTGATCGCAGCGTGGTGGCTAGCACTGTGATTGCAGTGGTGTCACAGGGATAGCCACCACGCTGCGATCACATTGGTTAAGTAGACAGGCTCTAAATTTGTCATGCATCCCATTCCATGCTCGAAACACTGGGAGACAAGGAGTTTGAAAAAAAAAGGCTGCTGGCTACCGCTGGCACATGCAAAGTCTCGGTCTTGGGCTCGTACCTTATGCTAGTTATGTGCCGTTCTAAGCTGCTCTGTACATTTATTGGATATCAACTGGAGTCATTTAGCTTTGCTGATGCTTTGTGCCGTGTGTTTTTCATCACTGCTTCATGACATCGACTGTACTGTGCGTTTTCGCCAACAGCTTACTACCACATTGTCGGGATCTCCGTTTGCCGCCTTCGTTGCTCTGGACATGTCTTTGTACAGGTGCCCACAAAATAACTCGAGAAACGCCAGACCGGGGGCCGCTCGTTGGTGGAGCACACCCGCGGAAAAATACAGCCTTGGTATATACAGCCTGCGGCATCCCTAGCAAGCAAGCCTCGCTCCCTAGTGCATCTAGATGCGCGTTGCTACGGTGGCTAGATGGGTAGGTGTGCCGACCGAGCTTAGTTCACCATTTCCCCGCATCATGACGCAGAAGTGAAGCTGCAGGCAGTCTAACGGTTCAGCCGCGCGCAACGTCGGCTGCGCTGTGTAGACTAGCAGCGTGTTTGATAGTATTGCTGCCTCTGCTTTAGCATTGAAGTACGCATTGTATAATGCGGTTTTGAGCAGTGTAGGCAAAGCAAGAATGGGGAAATTTGTTATTGTTGCCTAGTCAGAAGACACGATATGCTGAAGCCAATTTTCTTGCTTGGCAAATGGTCACATTTATTGGTATAAACGAGGCATTCCAGCCCACTGCATTGAAGACGTAGATGCATTTTTTTCATGCATAAAACAATACTGCTATTGTTTTATACAGTATATGGAAATGTGTTCTTCTTCTTTCTGGGGTTTTACGTGCCAAAACCAGCTCTGATTATGAGGCACACCATAATGAAGGGCTATGGAATAATTTTGACCACCTGGGGTTCTTTAACGTGCACTACAATACAAGCACACGGGTGTTTTTGCATTTCACCTTCATCGAAATGCGGCCGCCGTGGCTGGGATTCGATCCCGCGACCTCGTGCTCAGCAGCGCAATGCCTTGGCTGAATGGAAACGTGTTTACATGATATTTAGTTAGTTCTAATGTTTAAGTTTTGAGAAATCCAGCTATTGTGTTTATTGCTGCCTCAGTAACGGTTTTTAAATTGTTACAAGACGAATAGTGTTGGTGAGTGCATATGGTTCACTATTTCGTTGCAATAAAGTAATGCAATACGTCTTGGACTAGATTGAATAATATATTTAAAATACAAGAAAAGTGCTCGTAACTTGAGTCAGCAGATGCACCAACATAAATAGCCTAGCGCCAGCAAGGTCGCAAAGTTGGTCCATCACATCATAACATTATTCACAGCACACACCTCCATTTCAGGTGCTTCCTCTCCTACCTGTTACTTTCGCACACCATGTTATTGCCCTTGACAAGAAAGCAAAGGCGTGTAATTGAATAGAGCTTCCCAACATCGTTTGTGAGCTCTTTCTTGTGCCGCTCACAGCTGATCAAATTCGGAGGATTCATCTGCAGAAAGGATGCAAAGTCGGCAATACTGTTCCTTCATAACTTATTTAAACTGAAGCACAGCGTGAAGGCGTCTTCGAGCGATGCTACCAGTTTTTTTAGTGCTTAAGAAGGGCGCAACAGCCCTGACCTACTCATTCTGTTGAATTCAGTCACCTCCCTGAGCAATCGGAGCACTTGGTTCTTTGCAGGCAACTTCCTTGCTACATAGCCTGCATGCTATATAGAATATAAGCCTAGAGTCACTTTTCCCTGTAGCAGCGCAGCAGTACTCGATGTCGCAGGCGCTGAGCACCTCATGTGCGGCTTGCAAATTTCCAACGTCGAGGAGCTAATCGACATATCCTTTTCGGTGTACCGCTTGCTCATTAACATCGCCGATACTGAGCAAGCTACTGAGCTGCCCGGGGTGAACATTGCTGCTGTCTTTCTCACAAATTCACAGCCCGACTTGCAGTTGGGAGCGAACCAGTAAGTCTCCTTGGTGGTCTTTGCTGGAGCAATGTCGCCGCTAATCTCATAAGTAATTTTTCTGACCTGGAACATTCCACATTGCTTAGGAACTTGTAAACAGTGCGAGAGACCCAGAGCTCTTCACCTTTGAAACTGACACGAGCAGACAACATACAACTTATTCCAATACGGGCTTTATTTTTTTGCTCGCAGCCTGCCACCTGTAGCAGACGACGTGCGCTGCGGAACCTTCTACTGACCACAGCGCCAATTTTCCATCATGACACGGTGAAGCGGTGAACTACGCTCCAGATGTGCCGGTCGGCACACCTACCCATCTAACCACCGTAGCGTTGCCTTGCGCCAAAAAACTTGCGGTTTGTCCCTCTTAGCGTTGCGACAACACATCTGGGGGGAGAGGGGGGAGGGGCCTGTAGGCTACAGCGTGCTTGCGGGCTATGCAGCGTAATCTCTAAATGCATGCGTAATCCTTGTGGCGTATTCTCATCGGAATCTGCATTCATTCTACGAGATAGTCGTGCTTTCTGGATAGCTTGTGTGGATGGAATCCATGAGCGTTTATAACTTTAATTATACCTAATGTCTTGCATATCTGAATCAATTAGTTCTCCTAAAGAAACTATGAATTCATAGCTTATCTTTCATGTGGGCGAGCGCCACGGCTCACCTGTAATAGCACTGTATAGCGCACTTCTCAACCGGATTATCGTGTTGCGTGATGTATTTTAGTCCTTGTGCAATTATATTCATAGCTGCATTTACTGCTTGGGAATAAGAACTGAACTTTGTCTTTGACAGAACACGACGGCTCCTTCAACAAGGATGACTGGGTGCAGTAATAAAAGTTTTCAAAGTGACATCAAATGGCGTATTCCAACATGCCAATTTCATGCACAGGAATTAATTTTATGAATGCGGCAGTATAATAAAGGTCTCTTCAATGCTTCACAGTCACAATGAACATAGCACATATATTGTGCGCTATTTATTTACGAAATCTGGCCGCTTCGCTGCAGTTTTAGTAGGGAGTACTCTAACATTTGATCGCGTGTCTGCGTTGGTTAGTGCGAACATTCAATTTTTCGTTCAGTGTGATGATACGTTGCTAATCAAGGGGGTGTTCAGGTGTGTGAGTTGAATGTTTAACACAAAAAAAAATGTTCATTGGGGTCTTATATCGATTGCTAAGATGACTTTGACAGCGAAAGCTTTAATGAACTGACGTCACTTCCTTTGCGATTGTTTGCTTATGTAGGTAAATAATTGAATAACTACTATTTGGTCGTAATTCGGTTTAATTGTCTTACTTGATGTTACGGAGTCTTTAATTGATCCGAATTCGTATGTAACTGCCCTTGAAACTCTTAATTAGTCTTAATTTGGTGTGACCAGTCTTAACACGGAGTCTCGAATTGATGTTAAGTAGTCTCTATTACTGTTTGCAACCCTTAATTACTTTTAATTTATCGTAATTATAGTAATTCACTTTAGCACACTTTAATAAAGGTGTATGATGTCTGTGTTCTGGTCTTGTTAATTACCCTAATTACATTTAATTAGTCTTTTGGACTCTTTACTTACTCTTAATTACTTTTAGCTACTTGGTGCTTAATTCACTTTTAAATGCTTTATTGAACAGTAGAGGTGCACTATGCCGCTTTCTGATTTTTGCTACCGCAAGTGTTGTCCACGATAGTCACATTCCGCAACTAATGAGCCAGTTAAGCGTTTCGCTTTAAAAGACGCCGATGCACAGTAACGCGCTCGCACAGCAAAGCTTATGCTCTATCGCGTGCACACGCACGCACACAGTGTTTTAGAGACCGCACAGCCCCCCTGTGACAACAGCAAAAGGCACCCAACGATATTCTTTTGAGCAAGGCAACACCTATTTAGATGCACTGGGGAGCGAGGCGAGCTTGCTAGGGAGACCGTGCATGCGCAAACCCTGGCACTACTTTTTCACCGGCGTTCTCTGCTGGCGGAAGGCCACCGGTCCGGCGTTCCGAGTTATTTTGTGGGCACCTGTACGTCGTACGTTCGGATAGCACTTTTTCCGGTAAGTTAAATCATTTACTTTTAGTTTTTCGCCAACAATGTCTCAATTTGTTGGGTGTTAACCACGACAATTATTGATGGTTGGGTTCTTCTGCCCCGCCGGTTTTCGGCATCTTTCTTTTTATATGAGGGTTCTGCTTGTTTATAGTCTGTATGGTTAGTGTAGCAAGAAACAACTGAAGGCAGTGCAAAATTACGGTGCATTGGTTGTAATTATGAACCAGACTAAACTTGCACTATTTTGGGTATTTTTGTTCTTGCATGGGTTACAGCTTTGCGTGCGTGTGCGCGAGTGACTTTACAGCTTGTAGCGTTCCCACGTTTTAGCAAAACAAAAAGATTTCCACAATGCTGACTTGTTTTATAGTGTTAAAAGCAGTCAGCAGCTGATTTAAAAATTACACTGGTGCTCTGTTCTAAATAAGCTGCAAAACGTACAAACCAGTAGGTGCTTCATCTGGGTAAGCAGTCACGACTTCTTGTCGTTTATTAATGAATGACTGTGGTTCACTTCATACGTAATTGCAAATTTGTCTTTCAACTTACTCGATGCTCTTTTTTGTTCTTTTCACTGTATAGACAGCTGGACATCTTCTTGTCTTTTGGTGTTAGCTGGATGACTGGGCCTCACCATTATGATCAGTGTAAGCGAATGTACTGTACCCTCTCTGGTCCTCACAGTATTTTGTACATGGTCTAAGATCAGGGAGTACTTCGCAGTAAAATATCTGTTTGGCCTCCTACAAATAAGCATTTCTTGCACCGATTCCTAATAAGCTGCCACTATTCCCAGTTTATCAGCAGTAGCGTACACAGTTTACTTCTACTGCAACTTAGTTTCCCAAAGCGTTACAAAACTTAATAACTGTAGGTATACAGTATATATATTGTCACGACCTCGCAGGAGACGTGGAAGCCGGCGTACAGCACGTATACAAGCACTTTATATGAGCAGCAAACGCAACGTCGTCGTCTCTGTTTTTCTACCCGCGCGCTACTTCAGCGTCGTTTCCATGGCCGGGCACATACCCGCGGCGACGATATAGCATGTGGCATTTGCCCCTCCTTTGAAAGAAGCATCGTCCCGATGCGCCAAGCGCCCAAGAAAGTGCAGTGATGGTGCAAAAGTGAGGTCATGGTGCAAAATATGGCTTCATACGAAGCACGTGCACAAACTCGGGCAGATGCTGCCGGCGTTTGGAGCAGTAAGGACTGTCGGGCACAACTTCATAATTCACGTCACTGATGCGGCGTAGAACTGTGTACGGCCTGAAGTATCTTCGCAGGAGCTTCTCAGATAGCCCCCGCCGACGAATAGGAGTCCAAACCCACACCTGGTCGCCGACGTTGTACGTGACGGGTCTGTGTCGAAGATTGTAGCGTCTGGCATCGTAGTTCTGTTGCTCTTGGATGCGCAAGCGTGCAAGCTGCCTTGCTTCCTCAGCGCGTTGCGTAAACTCCCCGGCACCAGTCTCATGATCACCACACTCGTGTGGCAGCATCGCGTCCAACAGTGTTGTTACTTCCCGGCCACAGACGAGGCTGAGCGGTTATATTAACCAAACTATTTTATTTGTGGGCGGAAACCTTGCCCAACAAACAAGGTAACCGCCCAATGCATCTACAGATAACAACTTGAACGCTTGTCAAAGTAAACAGCACAACTTATTCGCCAGCAGAATGGCACCCACGTTGTTAGGATCGTTAAATGTTACGCAACTACTCGTTGCAGCTAAACCAGAGCTTAGAATTACAGTGCTGAGAATGCTGCAGTAAGGTAACATTTGTGAAACTAATTTTCAGAAATACCTAACTGATAATAGAGGCTGATTGTAAGCTCAAACAAATGCGCACACCTCGAGGTGGATGTCTCCCTCCGCCCTAACGCCAGCAGCCGCTTAATTACTTCAGACTTAAATTCCTTCACTCGGTTTCACAGGACCTTTCACCTCATAGAAGACGCCATTGCATGCTAAATAGACCACGGGAGAGTGAATAAATCCACCAGAAACTGCCGCCGAGTGTATACCACAGCATACAACACGGGCATTCGCCCAAGCCAGCATGCCAACTGCCCATAGATGGCGCCACTGCCTACGCAATGGCGGCGCCCATGAAAAAACGGGCTTTTGAAAGAGGAGTTTCGGAATCCCACGTTGCGCTAACTAAAGTCCCTATATAAGAAAAGTACCGCCATCTACTCTTTCCTCCGCCGCCTCCTCTCCTAAAGCCCTTGCTTTTTCTTTACTTTTTGCTTGCGAAAGCCAAGTCGACGGTGGCGCACCTAGAAAGTCCACGTTGAAGCTTTCAGGCCGGGCGCGCGTCGCCGCCCCCGCCGGCGACTGCGGCTGCGCAGAGGACTTTCAACATGGCTCTGAGGCGGAAAAAAAGAAAATATAAGGAAGTGAAAAGCGCGCGCTATCATCGTCCAATCGGAGATACAGGATAACACAGGAGAGAGCGAAGCGGCATTTGTCAAAGGATGGCGGTGCTTTTCTTATATAGGGACTTTAGCGCTAACTGGTGACGACACGCATGCGCAGACGCGCGGAGAGCAGGGTTGCTTTTGTTTGTTTTATGTTGCTTCATTGCTCCCCCATGATTCTATGCCTAAAACAGGGAAAAGAACTAAACGAGACAACACAAATCTCAAACGAAGCTGGATTTACTTTTTTTTTTAAATCTTTATTCCTACTTAAATGGCGCGCCGATCGCGCCGAGAAAAAAAGAACGTCGGCGGCGGCGGCGGCAGCGCCACTAGAAAGGGCAAGATATAGTCCGGCGTAACGCGCGGCGCGGTTAAGCAACGCTAGAGTGCAACGCCGGTGAAAAGTTCACAATCTACGGTCCGGCGTCACGGCGTAGCCGGCGTGCCCAGCTGCGTCTGGCGCGCTCCGCGCCGCCGGCGCGTAAAGTCCCTATATAAGTACCGCCATCTACTCTTTCCTCCGCCGCCTCCTCTCCTAAAGCGCTTGCTTTTTCTTTACTTTTTGCTTGCGAAAGCCAAGTCGACGGTGGCGCACCTAGAAAGTCCACGTTGAAGCTTTCAGGCCGGGCGCGCGCCGCCGCCCCCGCCGGCGACTGCGGCTGCGCAGAGGACTTTCAACATGGCTCTGAGGCGGAAAAAAAGAAAATATAAGGAAGTGAAAAGCGCGCGCTATCATCGTCCAATCGGAGATACAGGATAACACAGGAGAGAGCGAAGCGGCATTTGTTAAAGGATGGCGGTACTTTTCTTATATAGGGACTTTACCGGCGCGGAGATAGAACATGTTCTAATTCACGCGGCTGCCACTAGACCAGAATGCACTGCGCGCTGTAGGGGCAGTGGGCAGAAAGCAAAATGGCGGCTTGCGGCGCTCGTAGTGAAAGCGCGGCTGTGGCTTTCTCAACGTCCGTGGACAATGACAACTCAAGTGAGGATGTATGCACATGTTTCGCTTCCGCTTTTGACGTAGCCGACGCACTAGCACTAGGACTGCGATCTTCTCTGGCTGTCAGGACAAGTTAACGCCATGCCGTGAAGGCAGTCAAACAGCACACGGAGCGAGACCTGTGTATAAGGTATTTTTTTGTGTGTGTGTGTTTGCGTATGTAAAAAATCACGATGTGCTTTCTTGTCGAACTTATGTTTATATTTTATGCATGACTGGCTTCTAGGCAACTATGTATGTTGGTTGTCTGAAATAAAGTGTCTTGTGACAAAAAAAAAAAAAAAAAAAGAAAAGCGCGCAGCTCGGACGGCGCGGGCACATTCTGTCAGAAAGTGAGAATGCGCATGCGCCATGGATCGCGCGGACGTGAAGTTGCGCTCCCACACACAGAGATGGCGCTAGCCTCGCGCGGCGTGCGCGCCGAACTGTAGAGGAGGCAATTTTCTTCCACAGGCTGGCGTGGCTGGCGTAGCGTATCCGACTTCGCCTGTCGCAGCTGGCGCGCCGAAAACGCTGGACTATATCTTGGCCTGAACAGTCGGCGGCGGCGCGCCGACGTCTCGGCGCGCACTTCTATTGATGCTGAGCCGTGCTGCCTATAAGGGCTGCAGAAATATGCATCTTTTCCTACCCTCAACCTCTGCTACTACACTTCTACATTCACCCTCAAAAAGATTGCGACTGTACACTCGGCTACAAAATATTGCGGGCACGCGAGCGCGTGGCGAAACGGTCCTCCTCGCCTACTGGCGGCTCACCCCTGGTGTCGAGACCGACGCTTGCGCGCACGCGCGTCCATGGCATCCCTCCGTGACTGCAAACGTGCATGTTTCTGCGAAATCTCCTCGCGCGCCGGTGATATTCAAGTGCAGCCGCGAGGGGCCCCTCTTGCGATTGGCGCTATCACGGCTTCGACGGGCAAAACTATGTGAAGCGTGAGCTGGCGCGCGCCACATCGGTCACTTTTTGTCGAGTTACGAGCGCGGATGCATATCGCCGGTTGCGAACGCAACAAGTCTTCTTTTTTTTGCACTGCGCCTTTTCGTGGCCAATGTTCCTTCTTTATTTCTTTTCTCTCACAGAAGAGCGTGGCAGAAAAGGCGCTGGCAAGATGAACTTTTTATTTCCATTATATCAACCAAGTTTTGCCCGTCGAAGCTGCCACAACGCCAATCGCAAGAGGGGCCCCTCGCGGCTGCACTCGGATGTCGCCGGCGCGCAAGGAAGAAGCGCAGAACCATGCACGCTTGCCGTCACGGAGGGACGCGCATGCGCGCAAGCGTCGGTCTATAGACACCAGGGGTGTGGCACCAGTAGGCGAGGAGGACCATTTCGCCACGCGCTCGCGTGCCCCGCAATATTTTGTGGCCGAGTGTACTACAATGACACCATGCGCAGACGCCTGGATAAGGCGGTGAAGATTATGTCGGCAATGAAAGCTGCCGCTCGTGGCGCCGCACAGATTACGGGCCAGGTTGGCGAGGCGGCGATAAGTCACGTATAGTGTCAGCGCCGGCGCAGTGTTTTCGTTGCGGTGGGCCCCATCAAGGCAATATCTGCAGATGAATTGGGCGGCGTTGTTTCAAATGCCCGCGACTAGGTCACCTTGCTCGGACGTGCGCGAACAAGAATTCAGCAGTAAAGCAGGCAAGTGACCGCCGCGCACGCCATGTGCACACCGTAGTCGACACTGCCGAAGGCGCCACAAAGTCAGCGCCGGGAGACTACGACTCAGATGCAGGCACCGTCGGGAACCTCTAGGCTTCAGAAATGGGGACGTCGGCTGAAATGAAAACGGTCACATCGCGTGAAATGACCGAGAAAAAGGTGCCGCCCATTTTCGTTGAGGTTAGGATCCAGGGGAAGCCGGTTAAAATGCTATTGGACACCGATGCCGTGGTTTCGGCCATTGATGAAACAGAGTTCAAGAGCCGTTTTCCTGAAGTCAGCATGGAGCCATCGGACCTGAAGTTGCGAGGATATTTTGGTCAGCCTTCGTCAGTTTCGGGCAAAGCGATGGTCAACGCGTAGTTCGTGGGAAGAGCCGTGAAGTTACCGTTGTTCGTGGTGCCAGGCGGCGCAAGGGCTCTACTTGGGCGAAATTGAGCCAGATCATTCGACATGCCTTTCGAAGACATAGCCAAGGTTCACCAGGTGAGTAGTACGGACGTACTTATCACTCGTTAGTCAGTTGTGGCTTACTGTTTGCTGACGGCATTGGGACATTTGGGGGCGTGCAGGCAAGCAACATATCAGAGGGAACGCGGCCAATAATTTCCAGACCTCGCAATGTAACGTTTGCACTGCGCGATTTAGTAGAGGCAGAACTTCAGCGGCTACAGCGAGAGGGCACTCCGAGTCCTGCCCAAGCAAAATTGGCCGAGGGCGGACCATCGGGCGGTGTCCGGCAGATCGCCGGGAGCCTCGGCATGAAGAGCTTGGGCCGTAGAAAGGCCGACCTATGTTGCCGTCGGCGCTGGCTAGGCCACGGGTGCTGGCCCGGATGCGTAGGACTGCATAATGCCGAGCGCGAAAGTTTTGCCTGGCCAGAGACGTCGGCTTCACGCTGGCCCGACGCTGCTGGCCGATCATATTGGATGCCCCTGCCGCCTAGTCGGCGCCGACTTCTTGTGGCCTGGGGGGAGGGTGTTAGAGCATTGGGGAGCGAAATAATAGAGAGAAGCAGGTCGCCTGGTGGCAGTCGCAGCTTCGCTCAGTTTCTATGGAGCTGCGCTTCTTGTTCGCGCGAAATGGACATTTCCAGCCTGCGTATTTTCACCTCCTGCGAACCTCCACATTTACTCGTAAGCTGCACGTATTATTTATGCTATTAGATGACTATCTTTTGTAGCGTTAATTTGGAAGGAAAGCGCGTAAGGGCTGTGTTTGTTTATTTCGAGACATCGTCTGCCCTTTTCTATCTGTTGAAAGCGACATTAAAATAGCGCGGCCTATATTTGATGTCTTGTGGTTTCTGGAGCTGCACTTAATATGCGAGAGTTCGCATGCCAAAGCTTGTCGTGCAAGCGAATTAAGAGACTGTGGGTGCGTCGTGATATGCATGGAGCACCGATGTGTGCATGCAGTGCCCGTAGTGTATACAAGGTGTCCCAACTATCGTGCACCAAGATTTTAAAATATGCAAATGCCACGTATGCTGGACAGAACTGAATGTTTGTCGTCGCTTGGAGATATTCAGATTATATTTTGCATTCCTCCTAATTACATAATTAGTCTTAATGAATTAATCAATTTTTCTAATAGTATAATTACTCTATTACTATAATAGACGCAAGATTGCCGCGTGACTGGCCGCTCGAGGCACTTTGCGTGTATTCGCGGGGTTCTTTCGCGCCCGGAAAAACTTTTATGTAGCATGTACAGGGTGTTTATGAGCTGGTCTACTCGAAGAGGCGGACATTACTTGCACAAGAAATTTAAATGCATAATCAAATAATTAACAGAAATTCACTAATTAGCTTTTTAACTAATTACCTGATGGCCCATATTGCAATTTACAAATTGTAACCGTGGAGTTCACAAGGCGGATCCACTTGGAACGAATTCTCGGGATGACACCAGTTTCCAGATATTAATTCCCGAACTTTGCGGAGAAATGCATTGGCGTTCCAGCGCACTTCCACTCTGCCAACAACCGCGCTCGTCGCTCGCTCGCACCGTCTCTTATCTCCACACGGCTCTGACCTTCATGCGCCGTGCATTCGCCGCTCAGTTTCCGTTGAAGCGATAGACCGCACGTATCTTCGCCGCTGCGGCGTATCCGCTTGCTGCCAGAGTTTTGACGGTCGTTGTCTGCAGTCATTCAGTGTGTTCTATTCATGTTTGTTTGTGCGCGCTCACACCACGCTTGTTCATTCAGTTAGTAATAGTCGGGCCACATTTTTCAACGCACGCTACACATGCAATGCCGCCCGGATCGGCAGTGCAGCGCTACAGGTGTGTCCCTTCACACGCGCTGCCCACGGGAAGCGCTTCTCATCAACACCACCGTTTCACACGCGCCTCCTCGTGGCCATCGAGTCTCTCTTCATGTCGGTCTACTTATGCCACAGCACACCTGCTTACTTAATCAGCTCATGTTTACTACAATTCATATTGCTACCAAAGCCGCTCACCTTACTTCGTATGACATTGCTGTGTTGCTATCGCATTCATTGCTTCGCCCTTAGGGCGAAACTGTGACATTTTTTTTAAAGACGATAGCCTTTCTTGGGGAACTTAAACGCTGAAAATTTTGTCTGTCTGTCTGTCTGTTTTTCTGTCTGTCACCCGATTCAGCCACCCGGCCGAAGTTGGACCACTTGCTTACCGCCCACACTAAAACTGGTACGGCTGTTCATACTTGTGAACGTTATCGATCACAAAGTAAATATTACGCATATCTGAGGCGCAACATCACTAGGTAAGTATTAGGAGGTGTGTTCCTTTAATAGAAAATACATAGATACGTAACTCTAAAGACCCTAGTTTCTTAAGCTGCGCTGAAAATGCCATGCTATGCGCGCCGACGAACGACGTTCCCCGACTGCGCGCCGACGAGCGCCCTCTGCCATGGAGGAAGGAAACCCTCTGCACAAGCTCATGTTTCCCGATGTATTGCCAGATGGCGTCCATGTCTCACGCAGCGCCTCCTCAATTTTATCAATGCCAGCCAGATGCGGCCGATTCAACATAAAGGAAGCGCTGTCTGAGGCAGGGCAATACATAAATGGCCGCTTGATGAAATAATGCGGTAAAATGAAATCTGTTCAAACAAACCTTCATGCCAGGATGGAAATGGTACGAGAACAGCATCACGGGTGGCCGCAGATCAGACAGCACTCATGTTGTACGGCCGGCAGAAGACTATCGTCTTTCGACGACATTTGCAGCGAAGCACGCAGATACGGGGCAAAATTTTTTAATATCACGCTTTTTCCTTTTTTTCCTCTGTTTGCCAGCGCGGTCGCTTGAACCCCGGTGCCACGGCGGCAGCCGTGGTGCCGGGCGCCGACGCGAAGCGGCGGTCATTGGGGTGTTGCGGAGCGCAGCGTAGCAACACCCAAAAAAATACTGCTCCAGTCAGGTAGACTGCTCCCTCCCTGATAGTGAGTGAGTGAACTTTATTGGGTCCACAATAGACCCTCCCTGATAGTGAGATTATATTTGGATCATCAAAACAGTGATGCTTTTATAATACCACCGATCCCAACAGCAGGCTAGTCACCCCCCCGCAGGGGCGTCTGCGTCAGCAGGCGTTTGGTGAGCTGCGCCACCACGTACCCGAGCACATGAGGCTTGGACCCTCCCGCGTGTAGCCGTGCGCGGCTTAGCCGTGTCCGGGGAAAAGGGGATCCTGGGGGTTGAGCCAATGCCGGGTGTTTGGACCTTTACGGCCCCTCGGCGGAGGCAACACACCCCTTTGGCCTCGGCTTCACGTAGACGGCACCCCCGGACTGACCCACCCGGGGGAAATCGGTAGTTGCCTCTTCCTGTCTCTCTCTACAATCTTCGTCTTTCTCTTTCGACTTTTCATCTTTCCTGTCTTCTACTCTCTTCTATATTACTTCCTATTTTCTTGGCAGCGAGGGTTAACCCTGTGTGAGTAGCCAACCTAGGTTATTTCATATTCGGTTATAGTGGTGACGTACGGCTGGCGTCTGCAGGACCTGTGTTTACAGGCCCTGTAGCGTCCCCTTGTTGGGCTCCATGGTGGGTGGCTGGCGTTGCTGCCGAAAAATCTATATATCCTTATGGCTAGTTCCTTCCCATCACTCCCCGATCGCCGTCTGAAACGAGGGCGCACCGAAGACGTGTTCCAGTTCTTTGGACAACAAAAACAAAACTTCCCACGATTCCATGTAATTCACTCCGAAAAAGCAGGAAAACAAGTACGGACAATCTCTCCTTTTCTAGTCTCTAAATCCCTAACTGAGGCTCTTGGGCCAGGTTATAAGGCATCGAGGATGGCCAGTGGTGATCTCCTCTTGGAACTCCATGATCAGAAACAATATGAAAAGCTGCCTAATCTAGTGTCCTTTGGGGACATCCAAGTAACTGTAACCCCGCACCGCACCATGAACACCACCCGAGGCGTTGTATCAGACGACGATTTGTTGGAGCTGACTGAAGCTGAACTCCTAGAGGGCTTCAGTGAGCAGAATGTAATCAATGTTAAACGGATCAAGATGAGGCGCGACGGCAAGGAAATCCAGACCAAGCACCTGATACTTACATTTAACTCAAGTGTTCTGCCCGAATCCATCGAGGCTGGATACATCAAGCTTCGCGTTAGGCCATACGTGCCAAATCCTCTCCGATGCTTCAAATGCCAGCGGTTCGGCCACAGTTCACAGAACTGCCGAGGCCGCCAAACTTGTGCGAAATGCAGTGCTCATGAACACTCATCCGAGTCTTGTGAAAGCTCTCTACATTGTGTTAACTGTGATGGGGAGCACGCCGCATACTCGCGGTCGTGCCCATCCTGGAAAAAAGAAAAAGAAATTGTGACTATCAAAGTTAAAGAAAATATCTCGTTCAAGGAGGCACGCAGGCGGGTGTCATACCTGCCGAAGCGCAGCTTTGCCGAAGTGGCGCGTCAGGGGGCAGCGTCGCAACGGCTTCCGGCGGCTGTCCGGCCCACACACAGTGAGCCGGCAGCGACGCCATCTGCCCCCTCAGCGGCTGCAGCTAGCGCTGCTCCGCCAACTCACAAGAAGGGGCCATCGACCTCCGGGCTGGTGGCCTCCAGGGCCTCGTCCCTCGATACGAGGCCTTCCCGTCACACCAACCGCTCGCAAGAGCGCGTGCCCAGCGCCTCGCAAGAGGCGATGGACACCACAACCAGCCAGACGGCGCCGCAAGCGCCTCAGGAGCGGCGAGAATCGCGCGATCGCTCCAAAAAAGAAAAAGCCCGCATCACAGGGCCCGACAAGGGTTCTGTAAGCTAATTTTGCAGTCCCTTCACACACAGCACAAACCTCTTTTTCAATATGGACACGCAAATATTGCAATGGAACGTTAGGGGACTTCTCCATAACCTCGATGACGTTAAAGAGCTCCTTCATAAATATAGTCCAAGGGTGCTGTGTGTCCAGGAGACGCATCTAAAATCAACAAACACAAACTTTCTAAGGCAATACGCCGTTTTTCGCAAGGACCGTGACGACGCTACCGCCTCGTCGGGCGGTGTCGCTATAATTGTCGATAAAGGTGTTGCCTGTCAGCAATTAAACCTCCAAACTTCCCTTGAAGCAGTTGCTGTCCGAGCAGTACTGTTCGGTAAACTAGTCACGATTAGTTCAATTTATATCCCCCCTTGGTATCAACTTTCCAAGACACAGTTTCAAAATTACATAAATGAACTTCTGCCGCCATACATAGTTGTCGGAGATTTAAATGCACATAACACTTTGTGGGGAGACTCTCGTTGCGATGCGAGAGGGCGGCTAATTGAAAACTTTCTGTTCTCTTCAGGCGCAATTATACTTAACCAAAAAGAGCCAACGTATTTCAGCGTTACACATAACACATACTCATCCATTGACTTAAGTATAGTATCGAGTACACTAATTCCATACCTGGAGTGGTCTGTTCTCAAGAACCCCTTAGGGAGCGACCATTTCCCTATTATGTTAAACTTAACGAAACAAGATGGATGCTTGCCAAGTTTTCCTCGATGGAACGTGGACTCGGCCAACTGGCAACTGTTCCGAGAGCTTACATGTTTAGGTGGCGATGACATTGCTGATTTTAATGTAGACGACGCTGTGGCATATCTAACATGTTTTATTATTGACGCTGCTACGAGATCTATTACGCAAACTAACGGACTTACTAAGAAGCGTCGCATCCCATGGTGGAACGATGAATGTAGGAAAGCACGCAAAAATCAAAACAAAGCTTGGAGATTGCTTCGCGATTCTCCAACCACCGAAAACCTCATTAATTTCAAGCAGGTTAAGTCACAAGGCAGAAGAACCCGTCGACGTGCAAAAAGAGAGAGTTGGGAGAGGTACCTCTCTGGCATAAATTCTTACACAGATGAGGCGAAAGTATGGCATAGGGTGAATAAATTGAAAGGCCGGGAGTCGAACCCTCTACCCTTAGTAAGTACCCAAGGAGATAGCCTGGAAGATCAGGCAGATTGCCTGGGTGAACACTTTCAATATGTCTCCAGTGCCTCTCATTACACACAAACATTCATGAGGTTCAAAGAACGCGCAGAGCGACAGCCCCTTAATCGGAAATGTGCTCGAAATGAAGATTACAACCGCCCGTTTAGTCTAGCTGAATCTAAAACTGCTCTCGCTTGTTGCAACAGCTCAGCACCAGGTGCTGACCGTATCATGTATGAAATGATCAAGCACCTACACCCTGAAACACAAAATACACTCCTCTCTCTTTTTAATGTCATGTGGGCTGCTGGGTACATTCCATCTTCTTGGAAAGAAGCCATAATAATACCCATACTTAAACAAGGCAAGGACCCGTCCTTACCAAGTAGTTACAGACCCATTGCTTTGACAAGCTGTCTGTGTAAACTCTTTGAAAAGATGATTAACCGGCGCCTTGTCTATCTCCTAGAAAGCAACGGAATACTAGATCCGTACCAGTGTGGCTTCCGAGAAGGTAGGTCCACTACAGACCACCTTGTCCGTATTGAGGGGATTATAAGGGATGCTTTCATACACAAACAGTTTTTTCTCTCTGTATTTCTTGACTTAGAGAAAGCGTATGACACCACATGGCGCTTCGGTATTATCCGAGACCTATCCACTATGGGTGTCCGCGGCAATATGTTGAGTGCTATCGAAAGCTACCTTTCTAACCGGACCTTTCGTGTAAGGGTGGGCCGGGCCTTGTCGAGGTCTTTCACCCAAGAAACTGGTGTCCCGCAAGGCGGTGTGCTTAGCTGCACATTGTTTATTGTTAAAATGAACTCTCTACGGACGGCTATCCCACGAACGATGTTCTACTCTGTATATGTAGATGATGTCCAGCTTGGTTTTAAATCGTGCAACCTTGCTATCTGCGAACGACATGTCCAGCATGGCTTAAATAAAGTAGCTATATGGGCTGACGAAAACGGCTTTAAGTTGAGCCCACAGAAAAGTAGATGTGTCCTTTTCACAAATAAGAGAGGAATAGTACCATATCCGGCTATTCAGCTCTTTGGTAGTATATTACCTGTAACCACTGAGCACAAGTTCCTGGGAATTGTGTTGGACTCAAAACTGACATTCATGCCGCATATCAAATACTTGAGGGCGAAATGCCTGAAAACTATGAACTTGTTGAAGCTTCTATCGCGTACAACATGGGGCAGTGACAGGAAATGTATTTTGAACTTGTATAGATGCCTTGTCGCCTCACGACTTGACTATGGTGCGATAGTGTATCAGTCTGCTGCACCCAGTGCTTTAAAGTTGTTAGATCCCGTTCACCATTTGGGAATCCGACTCGCGACCGGGGCCTTCAGGACAAGCCCCGTAGAAAGCCTATATGTAGAAGCAAACATGTGGTCGCTACACCTTCAGAGGTCTTATGCCAGTTTTACATATTTCCTGAAAACAAACTCAAACCGTTCACATCCTACCTATTCTACCATAAACGATACCACATGTGCCACACTATTTCATAATCGACCTAGAGCGAAGCCGCCCTTCTCACTACGTGTGAGAAACATCGGTGAAGAAATGGGTGTTTCATTACTCGAACATAACCTAATGACTCCAGGGAAACTGCCACCGCCGTGGCAGTGGCAGATGGTAGAATGTGACACATCGTTTATCGAAGTCACAAAACACGCGCCACATGCACACATTCAAATGCACTTTTTAGAATTAAAGTCGAAGTATTCCTGCCCTGAATTTTATACGGACGCGTCAAAGTCGCATGCTGGCGTGTCTTATGCAGCAGTCGGTCCGTCCTTCTCGGAATCCGATGTACTCCACTCCCAAACAAGCATCTTTACTGCAGAAGCTTATGCAGTACTATCCGCGGTGAAACACATCGAGAGAATGAAACTACAAAAGGCAATAATATTTACCGACTCTTTAAGCGTCGTTAAAGCTTTGATGTTGCCGCAGAAACGCAATAACACTATAATTGCCAACCTCTATTCACTGATCTGCTCTGTTTATGCATCCGAACAACAACTCATAATATGCTGGGTGCCTGGGCATAGAGGCATCGAGGGTAATGTTCTTGCCGACAATATTGCCACGTCTATAACAACGAAAGGCGGCACCTCTTCCTTAGCTATTCCCGCCACAGATCTCAAACCTTACCTCCGGAAGGAACTGAGGAGATATTGGCAAAGCATGTGGGACAGCGAAACACTCAATAAACTCCACATAATTAAGCCCAACCTAGGAAATTGGCAGCCTATAACAAAAATACGACAAACTGAGGTTATTTTTTGTCGTCTCAGAATCGGCCACACTTTCGGTACACACTCATACTTGTTGATTGGTGATGAGCCACCTGTCTGTGGTAAATGTGGCGCTACGTTAACGGTCCTTCACGTGTTAATAGAATGTCGTGAACTAGAGACGCAGAGGAAAAAACACTTTTATTTGCTACGCCGTGAAGAAGTTCCATTACACCCAGCAATGTTCCTAGGCAATGAACCGCTCTTTGAGGTTAAATCAACCTTAGCTTTTTTAAAGGATGCAGGTGTACTGAATGTTATACACCCAAGTGATCCGTAGCACGGCCTCTTATCAGAGGCTGCTGCTGTGGAAATAGTCATAGGAGCACGTGCCTTCAGGTTCTTGCGCTCAAGGACCCGGGTAAGGCAACAGTGCTACTTCCATACTTTTACATTTTTATCTTTTATTCGCTTCGCCTCGTATATATTTTATGGTCATAGCATACCCCACTTTTTACACTTATAGCACATATATATTTGACGCACTCACACATTAAATGATTTTAGGCCCCTCTACAGCCATAGTGCACTTTAGACTTCATTAACCATTGTTAACTCATTGCATCATGTGTATGGCGCTCTTTGGCCAGAACTGGCCCTTGCGCCATTAAAACCAAATCATCATCACATGCCTTCTGTACGTTATCGCTCTTAGTCGCTCCTCCTTAATTATGTGATAGTGGGAGTGTTCAGCAAGACCAATCAAACTTAAAGAATTGATCCATTAC